>NC_092237.1:20904062-20944062 GCF_036320965.1 Panulirus ornatus | reverse complement strand
TCATCTGTACCTAAGGAATTTCAGGAAAATGTCGTGAAAGTCACGTAACACTCCGAACATAAGGGTATGCCTGGGTGCATCGGATATCAACCCGCTATACATATCTTGGTCAATCCCATGGAGGGAGAAAAGGAGTTAGGGATAATGCTAGATAACTTTGTAGGTACTATCAGATTTAGTGGCTGTTGACTGCCAGAGGTTTGATAAAACCAGAACCCTTATCGTACATCTACGGACTGTGTCCTCTGTTGGATATAATAGCTCTCCACTGCTAGCGTTTCGATATGTACGTCAAGATACAGCACATGACAAAGTTGTCGCAGAGATGGTCAGTTAAACACCATTCATCATTACCTATTGATGATCCGCATGTCAATAATCATTCAAAACTAATGAGGGGTCAAGTGTACTGGACTTAAAAGATGGTATATAATGGAAGTAGCTGACTGAAGCCTGTATAATTTACATCTATGGGTAACTTAGAATCTCCACTGCCATTACATGTCACTGGTAAAGTGTCCCTTGAAACACTGATGATGATAAAGTACATCAAATAATGAAAGGTGAACTGGCAGTTTGCATTTGTAAAAGGCTGGCCTGGCAGCTTGAATATATATAGCGTTGTGTTGCTATTATGACCAGATGAAGCCTGTACTTTTACAACTGTCTTTGCCTCAATGATTTTGTAAACGAGTTTAAACAATCTGTGCTGAGCAGAAAAATCATTATAATGGAGTTAGCTGCGAGTGTTTAGACAGCAGGTAATATGTAAACAGAACATTACGTTGTGTTGATATGCCTGCAGCATAAAAACCTGTAATATTCACATGACGTGTGTATGGTAAACTGGAGTTTAAGCAATGTCCACATTGTGATACTGTAACCCCAGGAATACTGGATCAAAGCCCAAATTTATAACCTCTCGTTTCAATTACACTGGAAAGCACTGATGTCGGAGGGCGGTTTGATGAGTCTACCGGCGTATGTTCCAAGAATTCCGAGATCTGCATAAAATAGCCGTAGTTTATTGGTAGGAATGATGATGAGGAGATGCATTTTGGAGGATCAGGAAGGCGTGAGGATGACCGGCTCATCTATAATGAGAGCAAACACTGCATGTGTGATGCCATGTGCCGCATGTGGCCAGCGTCGTGGGACTACATGACATGGACAGGTAGGGCAGCTAACACTGGCCAGTATCACAGGATTGGTCTGTACAGTCTTGAAAGTTAACAACACTTCAAAATTCTAACCATCTCACAAAGGCGATAAGAACATCAGACGTTGATATATGGCTACTAAACATTTCTATGTGTCTAATGATGTTAGAGACGTCTTAAACTGACAATAACACTGAATACCCTTCTGACTTAATGAGTTCGTCAGCGTTGCTGCACATGATCAAAATGATGTAAGTCTGATGAACCAATTTCAGGTTTGTGGTGGTTTCATAATTCTTCTAAATTTTTTTTTTTTCCCGCCAACACTTAGCTTGGGGACACTGCCTTCATTCTACTTGTGTATTTAGACGAAGCTCATTTTAATATGGTAGCAGAGACGGCACGGATAACTGAATGTTGTAGTAGAAGCCACCCCATATATATATATATATATATATATATATATATATATATATATATATATATATATATATATATATATATATATATATATATGCCCTAGCATAAGTCAGGTATCTATCTTTATCGACTAACCCCTAAGGGAGGTTGAACAGCTGGCTTAACTGCACACAGACTGCCTGGATCGTGAATGAGTAATAGTCAGCAACGTTAATCGCTACACCAGAGAGGTCCGTCTGTCTGTCCATCATATTCTAACTATTTTGGTCAACACTTTATACGACAACTACTTCCACGTACGTTGCCAGGCACGGGAAAGTAAGGGGTGTGACTCCTCTCCTTCCCTTCCAATTGAAATAAAATTTTTTCTAAGCAAATGTGGTTACAATTTTTCGAGTTCACCGAGATCAGGTTGGTAAAGCAAGAACTTTTACCACATATTACTTGACTCTGGCAAAACTAATACATAATAAATTAATTTATTCATTTGATTTACATCTTAATCTGTTTCGGGCAAAGTTGAAAGTTGTGGCTTTTACCTGACTTGTTTGGAGTCTGTGGAAAATGTGTTTTGAAATGGAGTCCACTAATAACCATTCAGCTATAATTAGAAGCACCATAAACCTGTGCCAATATGGCACCAACAAAATGTTTAAGTTACTAATCCCCAACATTATTCTAGAAAACAAAAGAAATTATGTATCCGTGACGTTTGAAATAAAGAAAACGTCAAATTTCATTCAAGAACAGTTGGTTATCATCAACATAGTGTATCATTGATTCGTTGTAAAAAGGAAGCGTCTGCTGATACGAGTTTGAAAGACATATGTGGAAGGTCACAACTGTCTTAATACTTGTATATCCAGGACTATACGTCCGCCACCCACGTCCCTGGCTGCCGCCTCCTCCCAGTTGTCTGACTGAAAGTGTTGTACAGATATTCCCTAAGAAAGTGGGACAGACGTCGGTCTAACTTGGTTCTCATGCAGTCCCTCTACAATATATATTTACATTACTTACTTGATATCTACGAAAGAGAAATGCATTTGAAGGACTGAACTATTTTCTTTGTAGTAAAACAATATCATCGATTTCATTCACCATGATCTAGAATATCGCAGAACGAAGTTTTACAGGTTAGGTTCCCTGATATTTAGGTAAGATATTTACAGCTGAGTAAAAGTGGTGTTGGTGTTGGCATTAGTTATACTGTGGGTGAGGTGGGAACCATGTATATTAGTGGTGTTGGTAGTGGTGTCAGAGGCTAAAGTCTGAGTTAAGTTTTGGACCAAATGTTGGTGGTTACGTTGTTGCTGGCAACAGTTACAGTGTGAGAGAGGCTGTGAACACGTCATAGTGATGGTGATGATGATGACAACAGTTACAGTGTGAGAGAGGCTGTGAACACGTCATAGTGATGGTGATGATGACAACAGGTCGTGACACTTAACCATGGTAAAGCTAACTCATGACGGACTTATCTCGTGTAGTTATTACTATGGAATCTGTTTGTTTGTTGACATTTTGATGAAGCAGTGAATATAGACAGGAAGATAAGTGCAAGGGTGACTCCCACTGTGCGAGGGTGACTCCCACTGTGCAAGGGTGACTCCCACTGTGCGAGGGTGACTCCCACTGTGCAAGGGTGACTCCCACTGTGCGAGGGTGACTCCCACTGTGCGAGGGTGACTCCCACTGTGCAAGGGTGACTCCCACTGTGCGAGGGT
This sequence comes from Panulirus ornatus, assembly GCF_036320965.1. Lineage (NCBI taxonomy): Eukaryota > Metazoa > Arthropoda > Malacostraca > Decapoda > Palinuridae > Panulirus > Panulirus ornatus. Next base: position 20,940,755 of record NC_092237.1, on the reverse strand, counting down.
GACTCCCACTGTGCGAGGGTAACTCCCACATGTGTCAGGGTGACTCCCACTGTGCAAGGGTGACTCCCACTGTGCGAGGGTGACTCCCACTGTGCAAGGGTAACTCCCACATGTGTCAGGGTGACTCCCACTGTGCGAGGGTGACTCCCACTGTGCGAGGGTGACTCCCACTGTGCAAGGGTAACTCCCACTGTGCAAGGGTAACTCCCACATGTGTCAGGGTGACTCCCACTGTGCGAGGGTGACTCCCACTGTGCGAGGGTGACTCCCACTGTGCAAGGGTGACTCCTACTGAGCGAGGGTGACTCCCACTGTGCAAGGGTGACTCCCACTGTGCAAGGGTGACTCCCACTGTGCAAGGGTAACTCCCACATGTGTCAGGGTAACTCCCACTGTGCGAGGGTGACTCCCACTGTGCGAGGGTGACTCCCAATGTGCAAGGGTGACTCCCACTGTGCAAGGGAGACTCCCACTGTGCGAGGGTGACTCCCACTGTGCAAGGGTGACTCCCACTGTGCAAGGGTGACTCCCACTGTGCGAGGGTGACTCCCACTGTGCAAGGGTGACTCCCACTGTGCAAGGGTGACTCCTACTGAGCGAGGGTGACTCCCACTGTGCAAGGGTGACTCCCACTGTGCAAGGGTGACTCCCACTGTACGAGGGTGACTCCCACTGAGCAAGGGTGACTCCCACTGTGCAAGGGTGACTCCCACTGTACGAGGGTGACTCCCACTGTACGAGGGTGACTCCCACTGAGCAAGGGTGACTCCCACTGTGCGAGGGTGACTCCCACTGTGCGAGGGTGACTCCCACTGTACGAGGGTGACTCCCACTGAGCAAGGGTGACTCCCACTGTGCGAGGGTGACTCCCACTGTACGAGGGTGACTCCAACTGAGCAAGGGTGACTCCCACTGTGCAAGGGTGACTCCCACTGTGCAAGGGTGACTCCCACTGTGCGAGGGTGACTCCCACTGTGCGAGGGTGACTCCCACATGTGTCAGGGTGACTCCCACTGTGCAAGGGTGACTCCTACTGAGCGAGGGTGACTCCCACTGTGCAAGGGTGACTCCCACTGTGCGAGGGTGACTCCCACTGTGCAAGGGTGACTCCCACTGTGCGAGGGTGACTCCCACTGTGCAAGGGTGACTCCCACTGTGCGAGGGTGACTCCCACTGTGCGAGGGTGACTCCCACTGTGCAAGGGTGACTCCCACTGTGCGAGGGTGACTCCCACTGTGCAAGGGTGACTCCCACTGTGCGAGGGTGACTCCCACTGTGCGAGGGTGACTCCCACATGTGTCAGGGTGACTCCCACTGTGCGAGGGTGACTCCCACTGTGCGAGGGTGACTCCCACATGTGTCAGGGTGACTCCCACTGTGCGAGGGAGAATACCACTGTGCTTAGCCGGGTATTAAATGAAATAAAGGTGAAATATACATATGCCTATGTCCAGCATGATCACTCAGGGACTAGGAACAGCTGCTGCTAATGTCCAACATGAGGATTACTGCTGAACCTGAAGCCTTCGCAGCACTGATCATCCACTTGCCTACGTTGGCTCGTAACCATCACAACTCTCCAGCAAAACCACCCTATTACCACCATAACCAACCCCAGCTGACTAACTTCGACCCAACACCAGCACAACTTACCGCATTTGACGGTCTGCATGTGACATAACTTACCCCTACAACCCAACGTTAATTGGCTAAACTACACGCCGTTGTTGTCCCCTAATTATCCATGAATGGTAAGTTAATTGGTCCCTATGCCTAGGGGGGCTAGTCTACAGCTCCATGCTACAAACAGGCGCTTCTAATCGCTCAGAGTTGCTGGAAAACGTGACAGTAGGGAAGGACCAGATATTACTGCTTCTGCCAAGTCGTAAACTTATTTCTGGGACATCAAAACTTTTGAAAGACCAAGAAGACGTATTATCAGTGAGGGATTTTTCTTATGCATTCCACTTGTCTAGAAATGTTAAATCTGACGCAGGGAAAGTTGAGATTGTAGTCGCTGGTTGCTCTGGAGCGTTGGAGTTGACGTCATCACCATCTATCTTCACTACTGACAACAATGATAATATTTACCCGTAACACCAATCTATCTCGAACCGCACTATCATCACTATCATTACGAACTTCACATTGACTTGTACTCTATAGTTAACTACTTTTACGACCACTAACTACTGAGTGCAAGTGAGATACACATGATATACATGAAAATAATTCAGGCTTGATGACCACATAATTAATAGGCACTTAAGACGTGAACGTTCAGATACACATGTGAGATTGTGTTGATAGTTAAGGATGAGTGGATGTGGTCCTCCCCCAGTGTTTTAACTAAGATAACAACTATACTACCTTCTTATCTAGCAGTTGTCTTGTTATGCAAAGCGAATAACCCCTTTACCACCAAAAGAAACCACCAATAAGATTTCTTTAATAATCATCCTTTTTCTACGCCTTTCGAAGAGGAACATAAGCATCATGGAAAATGTATAATGACGACAGACACTAAAGTTTTGTATTTCAATTACAATTACAGACTTCAATGAAATAGTCAATATCAAGCCCTTAAAGGAGTATAAATAACCTGGCCAGACATAAGTTCTGGATCGACTGCTGCCGGTCCTTCCACCAGCGGTAACCAAGGAGCAGATCATTTAACTTTTTCCAGAGTCTGGACGTACGTCATAGCTTTCCTGGAAATACTTGTTTCATCACGACCAAGCTAGAAGTCGGGCTACCTTCCTGGCTGTGTAATGAATTTAACTTTCTCCTAAGTTCTGAGCAGTGTAAGGCTGTAAGGAGTAAATATGTTATGTTTGTATTTACGGAGAAATATTTACAGATCAGTTTTTGCACGCTCTTCAAGGCGGAATTAGTCTTTTGTCTTCATGCCTATTAATGATGAACCGTAACTACTTATGCTGCTATGTGTAAGCTAGACTTCACATTTCCAACAGCAGTGGTGTACATACATGCAGATACCTTGATAAACATTCATCACAACAGCACAACTTTCTATCACAATCTTTAGGTTGGTATCTTTCCAGCAGTTCTCCATACTACAATGCCAGACACTCTCCTCAGTAAGATCTCTCTCTCACACAATGCGAGACGGTCTCTTCAGTAAGCTGTCACTCTCACACACAACCAGACGGTCTCCTTGGTAAGCTGTCTCTCTTACATATTGCTAGAGGGTTTCCTTAATAAGATGTCTCTCTCACACTCTCCCAGGTGGTCTTAGCAAGCTTTATATCTCACATACTGCCAGAGAGTCTCCTCAATAAGCTGTCTCCCACACAACGTTATGCTGGTAAACATTTGCCCGCTTGTGCACGCCAGGTAATATATTTAACACGTGTCGCTTGTTCTGTGTGTTCAGGTTGTGTCAGGGGCTCAGGGACCCACAAATGCTTTAAAATTCAAATTTCCGATGAAAAACGTAGTCATGACAGCGACATAACGTATTTCCACTTCATACAATAATAAGAAACGGCCGGTACAACGGCTGTAGTGTCCCGCTGAAAGACCTTTTCCCAAACATTCTTTGCAGCTAGATAACACTAGCCTCTGGCTGCCTCAACGATATAACATCCCAGCAAACTTAAACATGAGAAAATAAAGACAACTTTAGAAATGTTCGTTACACATGAGCACCACCACCTTCACCACCCACCATACCATCAGGTCCCACACCCCTGAGCACCATCACCTTCACCACCCACCATACCATCAGGTCCCACACCCCTGAGCACCACCACCTTCACCACCTACTATACAATCAGGTCCCACACCCCTGAGCACCATCACCTTCACCACCCACCATACCATCAGGTCCCACACCCCTGAGCACCACCACCTTCACCACCTACTATACAATCAGGTCCCACACCCCTGAGCACCATCACCTTCACCACCCACCATACCATCAGGTCCCACACCCCTGAGCACCACCACCTTCACCACCTACTATACAATCAGGTCCCACACCCCTGAGCACCATCACCTTCACCACCCACCATACCATCAGGTCCCTCACCCCTGAGCACCACCACCTTCACCACCCACCATATCATCAGGTCCCTCACCCCTGAGCACCACCACCTTCACCACCCACCATGCTCAGACGTCACTTATAACCCATAAGTTTCATGGTAATGCAAGTTTTTCGTCGTTTTCTGCAAGAACCAAAACAAAGACTGTCTGGGAACACAAGGTAATGTTGTTTTCATATCACTTGGCTGCTGGTTTGTCTCAAATGCCCATGACAAAAAAAATAGATTGATATTTTCTTTTTGAAAAGTGAGCTCAAAACTAAGGAAAATAAAACTCTGTTTACACATAAATGTTGTGTCAGTATCTTTGTATCACTTTATGTTTATCTATGTTTTCCTTTTGATAGTGGGAAACTGTGTGTGTGTGTGTGTGTGTGTGTGTGTGTGTGTGTGTGTGTGTGTACTCCTACGGTACTATGTGTGTGTCCCAAACAACAGCTTCCCCGTTACATTGTAAGGAAAGAAACAAGTGGAAAAAGATGATTAGCACAACTCGTTATACATTTCTTTTTTGTATGTCTCTGTGTATTAAGGAAGACACATCTCGTATAAAAGGACCAAAGATTAAACACAGACCTTGACCTTTTCTATCCATTAATCTGGGGGTCACTCGTGAATTACTGGAGAGGACTTATAATTTCAGTCAGTTATAAACTGTTTATATGGAAAGCTCCATAATTATTTTTCTCATTAACCTGGAAACCATAACACGTCGACGATTTTCTCTTGAACAAATGAATATGATGTTTCTCTCATGTTACATAGCTATCTATGTTCTGAATATGTTAAACAGATATTACTCTTATCTTGCATATGAATGTCCTCGGTTCTTGGACAGGAATTCTCATTTGCAAATTCTTCTTCATGGTATTTCGTTATAAATGTCTGCATGTAACATATTTGGGATCAGATTAGATACCTAATTAAGCTGAAATTCCTGAGTTCAGAAGGGGCCCACTATAACTGCAACATACGTAGCACCAGTGCTGATTCATAACACACACACACACACACACACACACACACACACACACACACACACACACACACAGGAATGGAAGAAGGCAAGCAAACATGAATATGTACATGTGTATATATCTATATGGCTGCATATGTTATACATGTAAGTAGGAGAGATGGCCAGAGAGCGTTATTGGATTACGTGTGAATTGACAGGCGCGGGAGAGACTTTTGGATGTTAATGCGTTGAGGTGTAACTGGAGGGATGTCTGATCATTATCTTGTAGAGACGAAGGCAAAGATTTTTAGAAGTTTTCAGAAAAGAAGAGAGAATGTTTGGGGTGAAGAGAGTGGTGAGAGTAAGTGAGCTTGGGAAGGAGACTTGTGTGAGGAAGTACCAGGAGAGACTGAGTGCAGAATTGAAAAAGGTGAGAGCAAAGGACGTGAGGGGAGTGGGGAAGGAATGGGATGTATTTAGGGAAGCAGTAATGGCTTGCGCAAAAGATGCTTGTGGCATGAGAAACGTGAGAGGTTGGCAGATTAGAAAGGGTAGTGAGTATTGGGATGAAGAAGTAAGATTATTTGTGAAAGAGAAGAGAGAGGCGCTTGGACGAGTTTTGCAGGGAAATAGTGCAAATGACTGAGAGATGTATAAAGGAAAGAGGCAAGAGGTCGAGAGAAAGGTACAAGAGGTGAAAAAGAGGGCAAATGAGAGTTGGGGTGAGAGAGTATCATTAGATTTTAGGGAGAATAAAAAGATGTTTTGGAAGGAGGTAGATAAAGTGTGTAAGAGAACAAATGGGAGCATTGGAAGGTAATAACAGGTAATGGTGATGTGAGGAGATGGAGTGAGTATTTTGAAGGTTTGCTGAATGTGCTAGATATTAGAGTGGCAGATATAGGGTGTTTTGGTCGAGATGGTGTGCGAAGTGAAAGGGTTAGGGAGAATGATTTGGTAAACAGAGAAGAGGTAGTAAAAGCTTTGCAAAAGATGAAAGCCGGCAAGCTGGCAGGTTTAGATGGTATTACAATGGAATTCGTTAAAAAAAAAGGGGGTGACTATGCTGTTGACTGGTTGGTAAGGATATTCAATGTATGTATGACTCATGGTGAGGTGCCTGAGGATTAGCGGAAATCATGTATAGTGCCATTGTACAAAGGCAAAGGGGATAAAGGTGAGTGCTCAAATTACAGAGGTATAAGTTTGTTGAGTATTCCTGGTAAATTATATGGGAGGGTATTGATTGAGAGGGTGAAAGCGTGTACAGAGCATCTGATTGGGGAACAGCAGTGTGGTTTCAGAAGTGGTAAAGGATGTGTGGATCAGGTGTTTGCTTTGAAGAATGTATGTGAGAAATACTTAGAAAAACAAATGGATTTTTCATCTATCGATCTGGAGAAAGCATATGATAGTTGACAGAGATGCTCTGTGGTAGGTATCAAAAATATATGGTGTGGGAGGCAAGTAGCTAGAAGCAGTGAAAAGTTTTTATCGAGGATGTAAGGCATGTGTACGTGTAGGAAGAGGGGAAGGTGACTGGTTGTCAGTGAATGTCAGTTTGCGGCAGTGGTGCGTGATGTTTCCATGGTTGCTTAATTTGTTTATGGATGGGATTGTTAGGGAGGTGAATGCAAGAGTTTTGGAGAGGGGGCAAATATGCTGTCTATTGTGGATGAGAGGTCTTGGGAAGTGAGTCAGTTGTTGTTCGCTAAAGATACAGCGCTGGTGGCTGATTCGGGTAAGAAACTAGAAGCTGGTGACTGAGTTTGGTAAAGTGTGTGAAAGAAGAAAGCTGAGAGTAAATGTGAATAAGAACAGGAAGGTTGAGGGACAAGTCAATTGGGAGGTAAGTTTGAATGGAGAAAAACTGGAGAAAGTGAAGTGTTTTAGATATCTGGGAGTTGATTTGGCAGCGGATGGAACCATGGAAGCGGAAGTGAGTCACAGTGTGGGGGAGGGGGCGAAAGTTCTGGGAGCGTTAAAAAAATGTGTGGAGGGCGAGAATATTATCTCGGAAAGCATAAATGGGTATGTATGAAGGAATAGTGGTTCCAACAATGTTATATAGTTGCGAGGCGTAGGCTATAGATAGAGATGTGCGGAGGAGGGTGGATGTGTTGGAAATGAAATGTCTGAGGACAATAAGTGATGTGAGGTGGTTTGATCGAGTAAGTAATGAAAGGGTAAGAGAGGTGTGTGGTAATAAAAAGGGTGTGGTTGTGAGAGCTGAAGAAGGTGTTTTGAAATGGTTTGGTCACATGGAGAGAATGAATGAGGAAAGATTGACAAAGAGGATATATGTGTCAGAGGTGGAGGGAACGAGGAGAAGTGGAAGGCCAAATTGGAGGTGGAAAGATGGAGTGAAAAAGATTTTCAAGATAGGGGCCTGAATATGCAGGAGGTTGAAAGGCGTGCAAGGAACAGTGAATTGAAACGATGTGGTATACCGAGGTCGACGTGCTGTCAGTGGATTGAACCAGGGCATGTGAAACGTCTGGGTTAAACCATGGAAAGTTTTGTGGGGCCTGGATGTGGAAAGGGATCTATGGTTTCGGTGCATTATACATGACAGCTAGAGACCGAGTGTGAACGAATGTGGCCTTTGTTGTCTTTTCCTAGCGCTACCCCGCGCGATTGCGGGGGGAGGGGGTTGTCATTTCATGTAAGGCGGGGTGGCGACGGGAATGAATAAAGGCAGCAAGTATGAATTATGTGTATGTGTATATATGTCTGTGTATGTATATATATACGTATACGTTGAAATGCACAGGGGTCCCGGGTTCGATCCTAGCTGTTGGAGGTTTGTGTGTTCTATGAAGGTGCGCGTTCATCTGCACTTTGTTCGTATTCATATACCTCCGCGTTGTACAGTTAGGCGCGGTAAAATGCTATCTGCTGGCTATGTGCGCCTGTTGGGAAATAACCGGTGTAGACCCCGTTGCTCACCAACGTGAGACGATGGGTATTCGAGTACATAGTTTTCGAATAGTTATTTCTTATTAGCCAGGCCCATACCCTAGCGGTAGCATTCCCGCCTGTTGCACAGGGGTCCCGGGTTCGATCCTGGCTGTTGGAGGTTTGTATGTTCTGTGAAGGTGCGCGTTCCTATGGACTTTGTTCGTGTATATATATATATATATATATATATATATATATATATATATATATATATATACATTTTTTCTTTTTTCTTTTAAACTATTCGCCATTTCCCGCGTTAGCGAGGTAGCGTTAAGAACAGAGGACTGGGCCTTTTTTGGAATATCCTCACCTGGCCCCCTCTGTTCCTTCTTTTGGAAAATTAAAAAAAAAAAAAAAGAGAGGGGAGGATTTCCAGCCCCCCGCTCCCTCCCCTTTTAGTCGCCTTCTACAACACGCAGGGAATACGTGGGAAGTATTCTTTCTCCCCTATATATATATATATATATATATATATTAATTCCAGGGAAGGAGTTTATTAAAAACAGAGCAATACATTTTTTATTTGACAATTCCCTGAACAAACATATTTTCAACCACGATTAACTGCACACTGACAATGGAGAGAAAACGAGAATCTACTGAGAATGTTTACTGACAACTTTCATCATTCTCAGCATCTGTCGTCTTCCTGGAAAATACATTCCAAGGCTTTTTCGTTTACTAAGATCAAAGAATTATGAATCAAGAATAACCACTTGTGGAAAAGGGTGTCCCTGAGGATCAATCACCAGAAATTTGTTCGTTAGTGTTCGTTGACCACTTTATATCGGTCGTGAAAGTTTTCAAGCTCTACAATCTTGTGTACGGTACGTATGTGTACTGAATGACCCAGTCCACGTATCATCTGTCCTATAAGCACCTAATGATTCAACTGATGCGCGATGATTCAAATGCCTATCACAACATGCTCTGCTTCGTATGGGAAACGTTCACCCACCAACACAGTGATGCTCATTGCGAGGCTGTCTAGAGTGTTCTGGTACATGTGTGAAGTTCATCTGTGGTGTTACTAGCACATTATCCACGTCCAAATATGTGCATGATATGACGCACTCTCACCAAACCTGCTAATCTTTATGGTTCTCAGACATCACAGCTGAGATCATGAGAATAATTTCCTAATTTATACATCGAAAAGTTTAACACAGCCCATTTAGATTTTTCTCCTTTCTTTTCTAGTGGCTGGCTATCTTTTCACCTATGCCTAATTGCATTGTACCATGAAGCTATTCTCATATTTTCAAATTTCTGGAGCTGCCTAACATTAAGCCAACATCATCCAGGTCTTGGTACAACCTAACATATTGCTAACATCATCCAGGTCTTGGTACAACCTAATATTAGCCAATATCACTAACGTCTTGGCATAACCTGATATCAGCCAACTTCATCCAGGTCATGGTACAACCTAACATGTAACCAACATCATTCAGTCTTTGGTATAACCTAATACTAGCCAACATCACTCAGGTCTTGTTGCAAGGTAACACCAGCCAACATCACCCAGGTCTTGGTACAATCTAACATAGAGCCAACATCACTCAGGTCTTGGTACACCCTAACACTAGCCAACATCACTCAGGTCTTGGTACAACCTAACATGTAACCAACATTACCCAGTTCTTGGTACAACCTAACAAGTATCTAATATCATATGTCTAGAGCGGTGAAGGTCAACGCAGGTCAAGAACATACAACTATTGAGACACATAAAGCCGTGTGGCGCCGCATTACTTCCTCTTCAGGAGTTGTGTATGGTGAGTGGGTAAGGAACGGTACCAGGGTGGGTTATGATGCCCTCTTCAGGCTTGGTGGTGTGTGCGGCTGGTCATATTGTATTCCTGCCTTCCACGTCCTCAGTCTTCATCTAGGTAGAGTGTGTTGCTAGTCATATTGTACTCCCACGTCCTGTCCCACGTCCTCAACCTTCATCTTAGTAGTGTGTGCTGCTGGTCATATTATACCTCCTGCTCCCACCTCCTTAACCTTCACCAGGGTGGTTCTCCGACTCGCGGTTTCGCAACACATTATCATTCTGGTAAGAAAACCCTGGAGACAGGCATTACTGTAGTAAATTTCAGAAAATTTCATTCCTTTTTGTCCAGTAAATGAGGGCTTATGGCACTGTAAAGATGGTCCAGATATGTGGATTTCATAAACTAACACTAATATCAACTCCTTACATAAAGAGGGTAAATATGTTCACAAGAGAATGTAATAAAAGTATAAAACACGATGAATTCAAACATTAATACATAACGAGAGGAGCATCATGTGTTGATCTTGTGTTCACTGGAGAGCAAACTCAAGCTTTTAGAAGTGCTATATGGCTCAGGCCAGAGTATATATGTTTATTCCTTTCTTTATTTTTCAATGAGTATATATATATATATACCCTGGCCTGAGCCATATAACACCTCCAGTGAATGCAGGGGCAATATATATATATATATATATATATATATATATATATATATATATATATATATATATATATATATATATATATATATATATATATATATTATCCCTGGGGATAGGGGAGAAAGAATACTTCCCACGTATTCCCTGCGTGTTGTAGAAGGCGACTGAAAGGGGATGGAGCAGGGGGGCTGGAAATCCTCCCCTCTCGTTTTCAATTCTCCAAAAGAAGGAACAGAGATGGTGGCCAAGTGAGGATATTCCCTCTAAGGCTTAGTCCTCTGTTCTTAATGCTACCTCGCTAACGCGGGAAATCGCGGCAGGGGTGCGTGATGTCTCCATGGTTGTTTAATTTGTTTATGGATGAGGTTGTTAGGGAGGTGAATGCAAGAGTTTTGGAAAGAGGGGCAAGTATGCAGTCTGTTATGGATGAGAGAGCTCGGGAAGTGAGTCAGTTGTTGTTCGCTGATGATACAGCGCTGGTGGCTGATTCGGGTGAGAAACTGCAGAAGCTGGTGACTAAGTTTAGTAAAGTGTATGAAAGAAGAAAGCTGAGAGTAAATGTGAATAAGAGCAAGGTTATTAGGTACAATAGGGTTGAAGGTCAAGTCAATTGGGAGGTAAGTCTGAATTGAGAAAAACTGGAGGAAGTGAAGTGTTCTAGATATCTGGAAGTGGATCTGGCAGCGGATGGAATAATGGAAGCGGTGGTGAATCATAGGGTGGGGGAAGGGCGAAAGTTCTGGGAGCGTTGAAGAATGTGTGGAAGTCGAGAACGTTATCTTGGAAAGCAAAAATGGGTATGTTTGAAGGAATAGTGGTTCCAACAATATTATATGGTTGCGAGGCGTAGGCTATAGACAGCGTTGTGCGGCGGAGGGTGGATATGTTGGAAATGAGATTTTTGAGGACAAAATGTGGTGTGAGATGGTTTGATCGAATAAGTAATACAAGGGTAAGAGAGATGTGTGGTAATAAAAAGCGTGTGGTTGAGAGAGCAGAAGAGGGTGTTTTGAAATGGTTTGGTCACATGGAGAGAATGAGTGAGGAAAGATTGACAAAGAGGATATATGTGTCAGAGGTGGAGGGAACGAGGAGAAGTGGGAGACCAAATTGGAGGTGGAAAGATGGAGTGAAAAAGATTTTGAGTGATCGGGGCCTGAACATGGAGGAGGGTGAAAGGCGTGCAAGAAATAGAGTGAATTGGAACGACGTGGTATACCGGGGTCGACGTGCTGTCAATGGATTGAAGCATTGCATGTGAAGCGTCTGGGGTAAACCATGGAAGGTTCTGTGGGGACCTGGATGTGGAAACGGAGCTGTGGTTTCGGTGCATTATACATGACAGCTAGAGACTGAGTGTGAACGAATGTGGCCTTTGTTGTCTTTTCCTAGCCCTACCTCGCGCACATGCAGGGGAAGGGGGTTTCATCTCATGTGTCTCGGGGTGGCGACGGGAATGAATAAAGGCAGACAGTATGAATTATGTACATGTGTATATATGTATATGTCTGTGTGTGAATATATATGTATACGTTGAGATGTATAGGTATGTACATGTGCGTGTGTGGACGTCTCTGTATATACATGTGTATGTGGGTGGGTTGGGCCTTTCTTTCGTCTGTTTCCTTGCGCTACCTCGCTAACACGGGAGACAGCGACAAAGTATAATAAATAAGATAAATATATATATCGTTAATGAGATAGTCTTGACTAGGGCCTCAGGTCCCTGTGCCGTCTCGGCTAACTTAAAAAGATACTTCCCAAGTCTTCAGATAAATCATTACTTAAGTTTCTCCATGAATTTTGTGAGGGAAGGAAACTCTGCCAAGTGGACAGTACCCGTCCACCTCTGGCACACGTCTGTGACAGTATACCAATAGACACTAACGTTTCGTTTTTCTTTTCATGACAATAAAATCAATGGAAACCAATGAAAATGGTAGCAGGTGGTCCCATCACCAGCGAATGGGAGTTCTGGTGATCTTGTAAAAAATTGTCAAGTCTTATTTGGGAGTGGTCATCCCTTGCTTAAAAATGTTATTCGATGAAATTTTTGTCTATACAGCTTAGATGTGGTTGATTTTGGTGGAATTACTTTTGATTAAGCAGAAAAGAATAATTTCTTATTCCTTCCTCTTCTCCTGAATACCGTCAGTCATTGATAACCATGACCACCATCTGGCGTAGGTTTCCTCACACATAACACCAAGTATCAGGGGTTCACCTGCCTCCTACCCGTCACCCTACATGCCTCGTTTGATCTGGTCTACTAACTTACCCACAGTCAGCCTATCTGCTCCACCTTTACCCAAAAGTCCACTCACGCTACATGCAGACTTCCTTTTCCAATGCACTGAGCCTCTGTTAAGAAACAATCAGCATTCGTTACTCTGCATAAGTATTCTCGGTTTGTCTACTAGCTTTCCTTTTCCCAGAGTATACCCACTCTAGTCATCCTGCCTCCAATCTTCTCTCCAGGACGCATCGAGCCTTCGTCAAGCTTCTATCTTCCACTTCTCAGATTACACTCACTGCCTTCCGCATATCGAATTACAGTCACTGTTGAGCCACACATCTCCCCAGCCTGCAACCTTTGCTTGACAGAGCATGATATCCCTATGTTCTCAGGCTTCAGTCATCCTTAAAGTCAATCGCATCTCCATCATCTCTGAGCCAGACATTTTCTTGCAGTCATAGGACCTCCAGCTGTATGCTCTATCATCACCAACATCAGCACCATCTTTCCTGTCGGCATGTATTTATTTTCTAAGTCATAATCAACAAATTCATTTATCTGTGTACCAGACTTTATGTGTTCTGAAGACAGACTACCTGTAGTCACAACGCAAATATACGGCTAGAAAAAGCAAGCAAAGACACGTATATGAGGAAACCAGATGTGGGATATGTCTTCACCAGAGTGAGTAAAAGATTTGTCAAGTTAGGATGACCACAATTGGGACAATGTCAGGTCAAGATCACCACAGATGGGATAATGTCAGGTCAGGACAAGCACAGCTGGGACAATATCAGGTCAGGATCACCACAGCTGGGACAATGTCAGGTCAGGATCATCACAGCTGGGAAAACACCAGGTCAGGATCATCACAGCTGAGACAAGACAAACGAGCAGTTCTGACGACACTGAGTCTGGTTCAGCCTCGGGTAATTAGAGAACTCGCGAGCAGCAAGTTCAGCCATTATCACCTGGACAGGAATATACAGCCGGCAATATCTGCTTTGTACTGTGGGTCGGCTTCACGTGTTGCACATCCTCATCTTACAGTTCATGATGCTGGGGATGTTACTGATGATCTTACTGCTACTGTTTCTGTTGTTCACCGTCACTTTATTACCATCAATAATTCACTGAATTTGTTTTAAGTAGCCGGAGACGAGTTTATCTATAGCTACTATATACTACAGTTTGGCTAATGGCACGAACTGGCCTAAATTGTCCTTAGAGTGGGACACACGGGGATGAATAACTCTATATAGGAAGTTTCCAGCTTACTTGTACAGCTGTTCTTGTAGTCGTTCATGTTGCAGTCCCGTCAGCCTGGGTAACGACCACTTAACTGACTTTGAATGTTGTTGTTGTTGATGTTATTGTGAAGATTTAGTGTTCCTTGATCCTCCTACTTTTGCAGCTGTTACTGATGTTGTTGTTGTAGTATACCAATGTTGTGCATTAGGTATGTGCTACACCACCCAGATGCGTCTCCATGACAACATTCTCATAGATTTATGTAAACGCAAGGCAACGGTCGTATGAGCTGTCAGGGAGTGAAGCCAGAATTGTGTCAAGAGAAAATATGTGTTACAGACAGAGCTTCTCCCTTGCCAATACCCAGCATCTCACCTGAGGTGATATCTCCAGCAGTATTCCTGGTATAACAGACGTCGACCGTCGGTGGACTATAGCTGAGCTGCCACTCTGTCAGAGTGGCAGCTCAGCTTTAACTTAACCCCATCATCATCGGTCCACATGAAAGATGAATTCAACATAAACACTGGTTGTGAGTACAGAATCTCCGAGTGGCTCTAGTCTACGAGTGGCTGAGGCTCTAGACTACAGTTTTCTATCTGGCGGAGGAGCTTGTGGCAGGTAGATATGTACATCTGCTCACCTGGTCGACAAAAGACCCATTTCTCTGTTCCTACAGTAAATTCAAATTGTAAGTCATCAACTTACATACGTGTACAGCGTAAACTGTAATGACAGGCAGTGGGGAGAGACAAGCATGTCCTCCCCTCCACCACTGATGGTGAGAGCAGCGGAGTGTGTGGCCATACTAAGTGATGGTGCTGCAGACATGCGTTACAGACGACCCTGGCTACTGTTAGAAGCCGTCCCTGAGACAAGAACTACTAGCCCAGTAGTGGCTATTTACTGATGAAAGATGAACAGAGTACTGCACCAAAGGTCATACCTCTAGGGAGGAGGGCAGGCAGTAGTTCTTGTACCTTATCGCTTGGGACTGGAACGTTGGTCTGTGTCCACTCGATACACGCCAGGGGCCAGGGAGGCGGCGTAAGGCGACTCTTAGGCTCATCGTCGTCAGCAGTAACACAGGTCAACTGTACGCTGGAAGATGACGAGCTGACCTGAGCCATGTCGTCCGTTAGGGGTAACTAATGACCACACACACACACACACACACACACAGACACACACACACACACACACACACAGCGCATACGCACCTTAAATAAGATGTTTAACACGCCTCGCCTCTTATATGTGCAGGAACTTCCGTGGTATTGCAGTTCGCGTTCCTGGCCGTGACGCATTCACAGGTCGGCCAGAGTCGAGAGCATAGGTTCGAATCCTGGTTGCAGCAGTCGGTCCACAGTCAACCCAGCTATTCAACCACTCCTGGGAGTTGGTTGATAAAATGGGTGCCTGTTTGTGTGTGTGTGTGTGTGTGTGTGTGTGTGTGTGTGTGTGTGTAAGTGTGTGTGTGTCAAAAAGAGGGCCTCGATCAGGGCTTCAGTTATCCATGTCGTCTCAGCTAAAGAGAAAAGAAAAGAAATAGCAAAATGTGTCAAAGGTTCAGGAATTCTCGAATGTTTTACATCTCAGTTTTGTACAAAAATGTCGGCAAGATAGTGGTATTAGGCATTTGCAGCTCACATAACAATAAGATTCGGGTGGGGCAACAGCGGCAGTTCCCCACCGAAACACCTTTTCCCCAAATCCTCTTAGACGTTCCATAAATTCCAGCCTCTTTCTGCCTGAGCGAAATAACACTTTCAGACGTTGTACGAAAGTTCAGAACATTCCATAACGTATAGCACTATTAGGTGTTACACAAAACAAACTGGGGTCCCAGTTTAAGTAAAGGGACCTCACGAGTGTACAACCCCCTCCCCGTACAGTGCAAATAAGTAATTACAAACAATTAGTCACACGTACACTTTTCAAGCATCGACATTGCATTTCATACAGAGCAATTCGTAAGTTGGAATCCAAAGTCTGCACTCGCTACACTTGGGAACACATGATGTGCAGCTGAAAATGTTATCACGTACATACATTGAACATCAACCGTAGAATTACAATAATCCCAGAGGCACTTTCCTTTTGATCTGCTTCTGAATTATCCCCTTGTGTATACGCATATCTTTTATAATCAACCGTAACTGTACCAAGCGCCTCAAGTTACCCCGTGAACTTTAAGAACGTAAAGAAAATGTAGCTATGTGTCTCAGTGCCTTACGATTGCTTGAGTGGGCCCAAGACCGTTTGGCGTACTGATGCACAAAGTGAAAGCCCCGTTTGGCAGAGATCGGGAGGAAGGTGGGATAAAAGTCTTCAAGTCACAGCTGACTTATTCACTGGAATGTGTCTATTATTTGTTAGAACAGCCGCCTTAGGGCACGTGAATGACTATGTATCACTCCCTTAACGAACACGTAGTCGTAATCAGTTGAGATGAAAAAATTCCTGGCTTTTGCTCACATCTTCGATGCTACCCTCTACCCCGCTATGTATTCGTCTGCCAAGTTTCGAGAACATGACGATCCGGTTCTGTGGCCTGGAGAGGAGAGGAGCTTTCAATACAACAACGTTAGTTATCACTTCCTTTTATCTATTTGGTTGAACTCTTTGCCAGACGATTGTAAATGTAATCATCCATTATCTTTTACTGAATGAGATGAGCCTATTCCTCAAGTGTAGGATTAGGGATTTGTTTATCTTCTACCACCAAAGTTGATTTGGTCATCTTTCTCTCCCCTCTAAGAATCAAGCCCAGCCCTTTTTGAATCAGCCATATCTAAAAGAATATCATGATAGGTGTGCACACACACGAACAAAATATGTCTTAGGTGACTGTGTCATCCATCAAACTTTAGATATCCAGGAATATTCTCATAAGTTTCATTTTTCCCCTCATCACATCAGCGCAGTTCACAGTCATGATATGGTCTTTCAGATATCTTATGATCTCAGACGATTCAACACAACCAGGTTGAGTGTAAGAATCAGAGCTTCCAGCCCCATATAACTTTGTGGGAATCATGTCGTTAAAACCAGAGTAACTGAATCATATGATGCCTCAAATGGTCTATTTTCCATAAAAAAAGCAACAGAGTAACATAATGCCTCACATGGTCTATGTTCCATAACCATAACAACAGAGTAACATTGTGCCTCACGTGGTCTATGTTCCATAACAATAGCAACAGAGTAGCATTGTGCCTCACGTGGTCTATGTTCCATAACCATAGCAATAGAGTAACACAGTGCCTCACGTGGTCTATGTTCCATAACCATAGCAATAGAGTAACACAGTGCCTCACGTGGTCTATGTTCCATAACCACAGCAACAGAGTAACATAGTGCCTCACATGGTCCACGTTCTATAACCAGAGCAACAGAGTAACAGTGCCTCACATGGTATATGTTCCATAACCACAGCAACAGAGTAACATAGTGCCTCACATGGTCTACGTTCTATAACCAGAGCAACAGAGTAGCATAGTGTCTCACGTGGTCTATGCTCCATAACCAGAGCAACATAGTAACATGGTGCCTCACATGGTCTATGTTCCACAATCAGAGCAACAAACCCACACGGTGCCTCACATGCTCTAGGTGTCCTTGTGATCTACATCATGATATATTTAACGTTTTCCGTTTAATCTCGTCTTAGATCCAACGACCGGTCAGAATGCATGCCAAGAGAATACTAAAAGAAAACATTTGTATCCTCATGATGTTAGCAGGGCCTCCAGATATTATGACAGAAACATTCTAACAAAATTATATTAGCCAGACCATACCAGCGAGGCCAGCCATCCTGCTGATCATCTCCAGGCCAGACCAGCGAGGCCAGCCATCCCGCTGATCATCTCCAGGCCAGACCAGCGAGGCCAGCCATCCTGCTGCATCATCTCCAGGCCAGACCAGCGAGGCCAGCCATCCTGCTGCATCATCTCCAGGCCAGATCAGCGAGGCCAGCCATCCTGCTGCATCATCTCCAGGCCAGACCAGCGAGGCCAGCCATCCTGCTGCATCATCTCCAGGCCAGACCAGCGAGGCCAGCCATCCTGCTGCATCATCTCCAGGCCAGACCAGCGAGGCCAGCCATCCTGCTGCATCATCTCCAGGCCAGACCAGCGAGGCCAGCCATCCTGCTGCATCATCTCCAGGCCAGACCAGCGAGGCCAGCCATCCTGCTGCATCATCTCCAAGCCAGACCAGCGAGGCCAGCCATCCTGCTGCATCATCTCCAAGCCAGACCAGCGAGGCCAGCCATCTTGCTGCATCTCCAGGCCAGACCAGCGAGGCCAGCTATCCTGCTGCATCATCTCCAGGTCAGGTGAATACAACATAAACAAACCAGTGGCCACAATTCTCGGAAAGCTTGGAACACATTTACTGTAACTGAAAGGTAGCTCACCCCACACGTTCACTTCCCTCAGGAAATTAATATTAATGACGGCAACAACAACAATAACAATGATACTACTACTACTACTACTGCTACTACTACTACTACTACTACTACTAATGATAATAATAATAATAATAATAATAATAATAATAATAATAATAATAATAATAATAATAATAATAATGATGATGATAATAATAATAATAATAATAATAATAATAATAATAATGATAATAATAATAATAATAATAATAATAATAATAATAATAATAATAATAATAATAATAATAATAATAATGATAATAATAATGATAATTTCTTTCTTTCTTTCATACTATTCGCCATTTCCCGCATTAGTGAGGTAGCGTTAAGAACAGAGGACTCGGCCTTAGAGGGAATATCCTCACCTGGCCCCCTTCTCTGTTCCTTCTTTTGGAAAAAAAAAAAAAAAAAAAAAAAAAAAAACGAGAGGGGAGGATTTCCAGCCACCCGCTCCCTCCCCTTTTAGTCGCTTTCTACGACACGCAGGGAATACGTGGGAAGTATTCTTTCTCCCCTATCCCCAGGGAAAATATATATATATATATATATATATATATACATATATATATACATACACATATATATATATATATATACATATATATATCTTTCTTTTCTTTCAAACTATTCGCCATTTCCCGCATTAGCAAGGTAGCGTTAAGAACAGATGACTGGGCCTTTGAGGGACTACCCTCACCTATCCCAATTCTCTGTTCCTTCTTTTGGAAAATTAAAAAAAAAAAAAAATAATAATAATAATAATAATAATAATAATAATAATAATAATAATAATAATAATAATAATAATAATGATAATAATAATAATAATAATAATAATAATGATAATAATAATAATAATAATAATAATAATAATAATAATAATAATAATAATGATACTACTACTAATAATAATAATGATAATAATAATAATGATAACAATAATAATGATAATAATAATAATAATCATAATAATAATAATAATGATAATAATGATAATAATAATATACTAATAATGGAGCTGGTTTTGCTAGCTTGTCCCTTTGTGTTTGCAGGAAAAGTGAACCTTTAACCTCAACCGTAATGATTAGGTCAAGGGTCAGTGGTATGCGGGGTTCGGTGTTGGGGTGTTTCCATGATGTTATTAACGAAGCAGATGAAGGTTTAGTTGAGGGTGTAGCAGTGGTCTTTCCAGGAATGATGGGAGTGTCGGGAAGACTGTAATGAGTACAGATAATTCCCTTCTCCAGGGACCCCTACAGCTCTAAGGCTGCAAAGCAATCAGTAGCAGGGAAAGGATGGACACCTTTGAAGCGAGATGTTGTTGAACGTGGCTGATGTATAATGATATTGATATAATGATAGGAGACTTTTCACTAATGGCGTATCTATCATCAGGTGGAATCAGGTAACGCACACGCGAGCGCACGCACGCACGCACACACACACACACACACACACACACACACACACACACACACACACATGCAATGTATATATATATATATATATATATATATATATATATATATATATATATATATATATATATATATATATATATATATATATATATATATCTTGCATTCACCTCCCTAACAACCCCATCCATAAACAAATTAAACAACCATGGAGACATCACACACCCCTGAAGCAAACCTGCATTCACTGAGAACCAATCACTTTCCTCTCTTCCTACACGTACACATGCCTTACATCCTCGATAAAAACTTTTCACTGCTTCTAACAACTTTCCTCCCACACCATATATTCTTAATACCTTCCACAGAGCATCTCTATCAACTCTATCATATGCCTTCTCCAGATCCATAAATGCTACATACAAATCCATTTGCTTTTCTAAGTATTTCTCACATACATTCTTCAAAGCAAACACCTGATCCACACATCCTCTACCACTTCTGAAACCACACTGCTCTTCCCCAATCTGATGCTCTGTACATGCCTTCACCCTCTCAATCAATACCCTCCCATATAATTTACCAGGAATACTCAACAAACTTATACCTCTGAAATTTGAGCACTCACTCTTATCCCCTTTGCCTTTGTACAATGGCACTATGCACGCATTCCGCAAATCCTCAGGCACCTCACCATGAGTCATACATACATTAAATAACCTCACCAACCAGTCAACAATACAGTCACCCCCTTTTTTAATAAAGTCCACTGCAATACCATCCAAACCTGCTGCCTTGCCGGCTTTCATCTTCCGCAAAGCTTTTACTACCTCTTCTCTGTTTACCAAATCATTTTGGAAAGAGGGGCAAATATGAAGCCTGTTGTGGATGAGAGAGCTTGGGAAGTGAGTCAGTTGTTGTTCGCTGATGATACAGCGCTGGTGGATGATTCATGTGAGAAACTGCAGAAGCTGGTGACTGAGTTTGGTAAAGTGTGTGAAAGAAGAAAGTTAAGAGTAAATGTGAATAAGAGCAAGGTTATTAGGTACAGTAGGGTTGAGGGTCAAGTCAATTGGTAGGTAAGCTTGAATGGAGAAAAACTGGAGTAAGTAAAGTGTTTTAGATATCTGGGAATGGATCTGGCAGCGGATGGAACCATGGAAGCGGAAGTGAATCATAGGGTGGGGGAGGGGGCGAAAATCCTGGGAGCCTTGAAGAATGTGTGGAAGTCGAGAGCATTATCTCGGAAAGAAAAAATGGGTATGTTTGAAGGAATAGTGGTTCCAACAATGTTGTATGGTTGCGAGGCGTGGGCTATGGATAGAGCTGTGCGCAGGAGGGTGGATGTGCTGGAAATGAGATGTTTGAGGACAATGTGTGGTGTGAGGTGGTTTGATCGAGCAAGTAACGTA
Organism: Panulirus ornatus; assembly: GCF_036320965.1. Taxonomy (NCBI): domain Eukaryota; kingdom Metazoa; phylum Arthropoda; class Malacostraca; order Decapoda; family Palinuridae; genus Panulirus; species Panulirus ornatus. The sequence continues at coordinate 20,919,542 of NC_092237.1, read as the reverse complement.
AGGGTAAGAGAGATGTGTGGAAATAAAAAGAGCGTGGTTGAGAGAGCAGAAGAGGGTGTTTTGAAATGGTTTGGGCACATGGAGAGAATGAGTGAGGAAAGATTGTCCAAGAGGATATATGTGTCGGAGGTGGAGGGAACGAGGAGAAGTTGGAGACCAAATTGGAGGTGGAAAGGTGGAGTGAAAAAGATTTTGTGTGATCGGGGCCTGAACATGCAGGAGGGTTAAAGGAGGGCAAGGAATAGAGTGAATTGGATCGATGTGGTATACCGGGGTTGACGTGCTGTCAGTGGATTGAATCAGGGCATGTGAAGCGTCTGGGGTAAACCATGGAAAGCTGTGTAGGTATGTATATTTGCGTGTATGGACGTGTATGTGTATGGGGGTGGGTTGAGCCATTTCTTTCGTCTGTTTCCTTGCGCTACCTCGCAAACGCGGGAGACAGCGACAAAGCAAAAAAGAGAAAAAAAAAATGTATATATATATATATATATATATATATATATATATTTTTTTTTTTTTTTTTTTTTTTTTTTTTTTTTTATACTTTGTCGCTGTCTCCCGCGTTTGCGAGGTAGCGCAAGGAAACAGACGAAAGAAATGGCCCAACCCCCCCCCCCATACACATGTATATACATACGTCCACACACGCAAATATACATACCTACACAGCTTTCCATGGTTTACCCCAGACGCTTCACATGTCTTGATTCAATCCACTGACAGCACGTCAACCCCGGTATACCACATTGCTCCAATTCACTCTATTCCTTGCCCTCCTTTCACCCTCCTGCAAGTTCAGGCCCCGATCACACAAAATCTTTTTCACTCCATCTTTCCACCTCCAATTTGGTCTCCCTCTTCTCCTCGTTCCCTCCACCTCCGACACATATATCCTCTTGGTCAACCTTTCCTCACTCATTCTCTCCATGTGCCCAAACCATTTCAAAACACCCTCTTCTGCTCTCTCAACCATGCTCTTTTTATTTCCACACATCTCTCTCACCCTTACGTTACTTACTCGATCAAACCACCTCACACCACACATTGTCCTCAGACATCTCATTTCCAGCACATCCATCCTCCTGCGCACAACTCTATCCATAGCCCACGCCTCGCAACCATACAACATTGTTGGAACCACTATTCCTTCAAACATACCCATTTTTGCTTTCCGAGATAATGTTCTCGACTTCCACACATTCTTCAAGGCTCCCAGAATTTTCGCCCCCTCCCCCACCCTATGGTCCACTTCTGCTTCCATGGTTCCATCCGCTGCCAGATCCACTCCCAGATATCTAAAACACTTCACTTCCTCCAGTTTTTCTCCATTCAAACTCACCTCCCAATTTACTTGACCCTCAACCCTACTGTACCTAATAACCTTGCTCTTATTCACATTTACTCTTAACTTTCTTCTTCCACACACTTTATCAAACTCCGTCACCAGCTTCTGCAGTTTCTCACATGAATCAGCCACCAGCGCTGTATCATCAGCGAACAACAACTGACTCACTTCCCAAGCTCTCTCATCCCCAACAGACTTCATACTTGCCCCTCTTTCCAAAACTCTTGCCTTTACCTCCCTAACAACCCCATCCATAAACAAATTAAACAACCATGGAGACATCACACACCCCTGCCGCAAACCTACATTCACTGAGAACCAATCACTTTCCTCTCTTCCTACACGTACACATGCCTTACATCCTCGATAAAAACTTTTCACTGCTTCTAACAACTTGCCTCCCACACCATATATTCTTAATACCTTCCACAGAGCATCTCTATCAACTCTATCATATGCCTTCTCCAGATCCATAAATGCTACATACAAATCCATTTGCTTTTCTAAGTATTTCTCACATACATTCTTCAAAGCAAACACCTGATCCACACATCCTCTACCACTTCTGAAACCACACTGCTCTTCCCCAATCTGATGCTCTGTACATGCCTTCACCCTCTCAATCAATACCCTCCCATACAATTTACCAGGAATACTCAACAAACTTATACCTCTGTAATTTGAGCACTCACTCTTATCCCCTTTTCCTTTGTACAATGGCACTATGCACGCATTCCTCCAATCCTCAGGCACCTCACCATGAGTCATACATACATTAAATAACCTTACCAACCAGTCAACAATACAGTCACCCCCTTTTTTAATATATATATATATATATATATATATATATATATATATATATATATATATATATATATATATATATATATATATAAGGAAAGAAGGGGCTTGAAAACCTCCCCTTCTCGTATTTCAATGTTGAAAATATGGAGCAAAAGAGAGTCAAGCGGGGAGTGCTCATTCTCCTTGAAGGCTCAGACTGGAGCGTCTGAATGTGTGTGGGTGACAACAAGATCATAAGAAAAGGAGAGATAGGTAGGACGTTTGAGGAAAGGAACCTGGATGTTCTGGCTCCGAGTGAAACAAAGCTCAATGGGAAAGGGGAAGAATTGTCTGGGAATATCTTAGGAGTAACGTCAGAGGTAAGTGGAAGGACATAACTCAAGGAAAGGGAAGCACTACAGTGTAAAGAAATACGCTCAAACTGATGTGGGTGAAATGAAAGTGGATTGCTACAGATGGGTAATTATCAATGCTAATTTACCTAGCCATGAGAAGAAAGACTATGAGAGGCAAGTGCTTTGGTAGCAGCTGAGTGAGAGTGTCAGCAGTTATGATGCAAGAGACCGGGTATTAGTGATGAGTGATTTAAATGCGAGGGTGAGCAATGTTGCGGTTCAGGTTATAACTGGAGGACAAATGGTATTCAGTGAGGTGAAGAGGAATGGTAAACGACTTGTGGAGTTGCATGCTGAAAAAAGACTGAACATTGGGAATACTTGGTTTAAAAAGAGGGACTTACATAGATATACGTTGCTGAGTAGTAGGGCATAATTGGATTACATACCACACTTACAGGCGTGAGGAGAGACTTTTGGATATGACACGTGTTCAGAAGGGAGGCTGGTGGGCTGTCTTATCGTCACCTGGTGGAGGCAAAAGCGAAGATTTTGTAAAGGTTTTCGGAAAAAAGAGGAAATGATACGGGTAGGAAGAGAGTGGTGAAAGTAAGTGAACTTGGAAAAGACACTTGTGTGAAGAATTACCAGGAAATACCAGGTGTAGAATAAAGAAAAAAAAAAAAGAGTAAACGAAGGAAGGGAAATGGCTGAGGATTGGGAGATACTTAAAGAAACAGTGCTGGCATGTGCGAAAGTGGTGGCATGCGGAAGGTGAGAGGTGAGCAGGTGACAGAGGGTAGTGAGTGGTGGTGTGAATTAGTAAAGTTGCTACTGAAAGAAAAAGATAGAGGTGTATGGTTGGTACTTACAGGGAAGGAGTGCAGATGATTGGGAGATGTACAGGAAAAAGAGGCAGGAGGTCAAGAGGAAGGTGCAAGGGTTGAGATAAAGGCAAGTGAGAGCTGAGGTGAGCGCGAATTAGTAAAGTTCAGGAGGAAAAAGAGGATTTGTGAGGAAATTAAAGTTGTAAGAAAAACAAGAATATGAATGGGAGCATCGATGAAGGCACATGGGGAAGTGGTAACAAGTAGCAATGAAGTGAGGTGATATAGAGAGTATTTTGAAAGACTGATGAATGTGTCTGATGATAGGGTGGCAGATGTATGGTATTTGGATCGGAGAGGTCTGAGAAGTAATGTCACGAAAAGTGGTTTGATGAAGAAAGAAGAGGCAGTGAAATGTGGCAAGAAGACTGGAGTGGATTGTAAAGTAGTTAATTTCTTAAGAAAGGTAGCGACTGCGTTGTTGACTGGTTAGTTAGGCTTTTCAATTTATGCCTGGATCACGGAGGTGGACCTGAAGATTGGCGGAATGCACGTATAATGCCATTGTCTAAAGGCAAAGGGTACAAAAGTGAATTTACGGATTACTGAATAGAAGTCTGAATCTGTTAAATTGCATGGAATAATGGTGATTAGAGGGTGAAGGCTTGTGCATAGCACTAGCTTGGGGATGAACGACGTGGTCTCAGGAGTGGTAGAGGATGTGTGAATCAGAGATTTACTTTAAAATATGTGTGTGAGAAATACTTGGAAAAAATGTAAGATTTGTATGTGGCATTTATGGATCTGGAGAAAGCATATGATAAGGTTGATAGAGATGCCTTGTTGAAGGTGTTAAGAATATATTATGTGGGAGGAAACCTACTGGAGCTGTGAAAAGTTCTCATTAGCTAGAGAATGCATGTGAGCAAATGAGGCACTTTTCTTTGTCTGTTCTTGGCCCTATTTCGCTAACGCGGAAGGCGGCTCTGAGTATGTGTATAACTCTTTCTTTTACAGTAATGATGCCCGTTGGTAGATATTAGCACTCACCACTGGCTAGATCACGCAATATTCTGCAATCTCTTGCGTCGCATGCTTACCGTACAGCCGTTGGCAACTCAAAAGGTGGGCCGCTTTGATAGTTGTTTCTTTGCCTACATCTCGAACCTTTGGATCTCTCCAATTCTCATGTCTTTCCCAATAACTGTGACCCTGCCCAATTTTAAAAGGCAGGTTTTTCACTTCCTCCAAAATTTGTGCAAATACTTTCCCTCGTCTCGCCTTTTTCCCTTTTATTAAACTTTCTAAATTTCAATTAAAGCCCAGCCTTGATGTGAAGTTTTGTCCGTGACTGGAGCCTCCAACGTAAAAAAAGGGAAAAAAAATACTTTTATATAAAGCAGCAGCATTTTTTTATTTGTTCATCCTGGTATTATCCAGCAGCTTTTATGTGGGAAACCAGGCTGTTATTACCTGCCATGAAACTATAAACACAACTTTTATCACCAGGCAGAGGCTTGGTACATGGAAATTAATCTAGGAGAGCGACCAACAGTTCTGACGCCCGGCAGTAGCCACAGTGTGTTAGAGCAAACATTTTTCGTGTATGCTATATATACATCTCTCATAGGAATAGAATATAATGATCATTGTCACTTATCAGATCATTATTACTTATCATATATGATATAGATAAATATGCTCCTGAATTATCAATTGTGAAAAATATTTCATAGGAAATTTACATAAATTAATCTATAAATAAATGAGATTCGGAGAACAGACATCTTTAGCTCAGTAATCTTGGCAGGATGTAGCTTGATCTTACTGCTAACTAATGGGCAGGAATCCTTTATCTCATTAAAGCATGTGGTAGATACAGCCGTGCATGATGATAAAGTAACTTAAGTCACAATATGTTAAACATGTGCTAGACTACGTGCATATTATGGCCAAGAATATGATATCAGAAATATGGTAACAGTTACTGAGGAAAAAGGAAACAGAAACAATCTGAGAAGTTTATAACAAGGAAAACGATTATCAATATCGAAGTAACCAGAATCGTGTTGAAGAAATTATGTTATGTGTGTACTGAATGTTGAGGGCAGACAGCGTGGCACACAGCGTGAGGCCGTTGTTTCCGTACACAACACGTACATACGAATTCTACCATCGGGTTACACAACTCTATCATCAATTTAAAGGTGAACGGTCATGTTGATGGTAGACTTACGAACAAAGATACAACACTAATCCATTGACGAGGGCTACTTCGAAGTCTGTGCAGATACATCAAAAGTAGGCCATGATCAGGCTAGAGAGAGAGAGAGAGAGAGAGAGAGAGAGAGAGAGAGAGAGAGAGAGAGAGAGAGAGAGAGAGAGAGAGAGAGAGAGAGAGATGGTTGTTTATAGCGTGGGAAGAAAGCCTTTTCGAGAGACTAAAGTAGTTAACAATACAAACGTAGCATGAGAAGCTGTAGAGTAGATGATTTCCAGAGAGTCAATGAAAGAAAATTACTCTGCATCCATAATGTATTTTACTGCACTGACTGACAGGGAGACGAGTTTATGTCCAGCAGTGAGAGTAATGGTGCAGAAATGAGTAAGTCGAGTTAGCGATGGTGTATACGTTTCTAACATTGATACTACAGTGACTGACAAGTGTTGAAGGCTATGTTCAGGGAGTGTGGGACACTGTGTAAAGGGAGATTTCTGAAACTTCAAAACTGATTGATGTTAGTTATGTCTGAGAAATGGGTTTTGGAATTATCATTGAGGGAGCACACATCAAGTGAGTTTTAGGCATATGATGGATGCATAGAAAGGTTTTTGCTTTATGGAATGTTTTGCTCTAGGGAAATTAATGCAACAATAATCTGATATAGCAGTACGGCGAAACATAGCCTATTAATAAGAATACATTTGTAACATTAAAGTTTTGTTGAGCCCAAGAAGTAAACACAATTTCCAGATTGTAAAGGCGGCAACGAAAAAAACCGTCTGTATGAAAAAGCGATGAAAATCAGTTATGATAGAGAGGCGTTCGTGCTGGAGTGATAGACAAGGGTGGTGGTAGTGTGGTAATGAGGAAGAAATGGATGTGGAGAGAATCATAATATTTTCAAGATGACGGGGATAGCAAAAAGAGAAAAACTGGAAGTACAGAGTATGAAAACATGATAGATTGAGTGACACAGTAGAGATAGTGGTGGTAGAAGAGTGTGTTTACGGGAGGTACGCCTCTCTATATTGAGTTTGGGACAGACAGACAGACTCTTCTCTTCCGCCAGTTTGTAATCAGAGGCATCTCACTAACAAAAGTAAACACAGAGGTTTAATAAACACTCTAAAACAAAAGACACGAAACAATGATTATTACGGTCACTATATGTCACCAAATGTTAACAAGTATTTGCTGGGACAGATGGTGAAGGTATGGTCCTGTGTAACTATAGAACTCTTGAAGGTGTAGAATAAACGACAGTGAATAAGATTAAGAAGACAATAACATGATATATTCTCTGACATGGACTTGTTGGTATGTATGCCGAGAAAATCTGTTAACGGTTGTCCCTTTGTGTTATTTAATCTATATTTGTCCATGAAATTCTTGTTGTTCAGGTCGGCTTTAACGCTGGCCTTGTGCTCATGGAAAGAATTTACCTCACAGTCACATCAAAGATAATGATTACGTAACAAACATTGGATATCGTACCGATATCATATAACCCATCTTTTGCACTTCATTAATCCGCTCGATCATGTAACGTAACATAAACTCACGAAATAAAATAGAGGTTCATTCGTAGTGTCCATATGATACTGGTCATTAACAAAGGCCATAAGATACATCTTTCACACCCCTGTACACCCTCGCTGACACAGTCAGCCAGAGGAGATACATCTTACGGAGAGGCCGTCATGGTAAACAGAGATACTGAACGCGTTCTTCTTAAGCAGAGGAACAAATTGTAAGCGGAAGAACAGCTGATATAAAGAGCAAAAATTAGAAAATAGCTCGACTGTTCGAGCTTGTCAACTATACTGAACTCAACACATAATCACACTAGGACACTGATGCCGATGACTGAAGACTCAAATGAGCCCTTGATATTCTTATTACGTGAGAACATATTTCTTATTGCAAATCTGAAAAACTGCGCAACATCCAAGTGGTTAGTTACTATGACATACAATGGAAACTGGGGATGAGTGGCGACAAGGTGAGCCATCAAAGCAAAGAGCTCAAATAAGAACAATTGGGTGGAAATGTTTGGGGTGAACTTTGTGGACACTAACCAACATATCAAGTCGTATGGACAGAACACGTAAAAACACACTAGAGAAAAAATATATTTATGCCTCCCACATTTAGTTTTCCAGTTGTGGCTGAGAATAAACGACCAGGACGACAACCTTCAAAAGGACTATTTGTCACTGTGCGCAGTGGGCACTGAAGCATGGCTGCTGCTGTGTGATCCCTCATGACATAGCAGCAGAATGAGAGAAAGAGCTGTGGAGTCAACTCTGGGGTAAATATTGAAGTGTTATCATATAATAATGCCCTTTTCACTCAACTACCTACCTATTTATCTATCGATTTATCTGTATCTATCTATCCATCTATCTATCTATCTATCTATCTATCTATCTATCTATCTATCTATCTATCACGTATGTCTTTTTATAACACAATGAACTTCCTCGCTGTTTGCCCAGAATGTTTTACAGTAGTTATTATTCCCTGTAGGAGACTGAGAATCAATTCTCCAAACTTCATCTCAGATGTTACGTCTATAACTAGATAAAACTGTAGTGCAATACTTTGGGAACTATGTACCCTATCCTCAAAGCTAACAGTTGTCAGCTTTTGACCCTGTACGATGTCTGGCAACGTCTTCTTCACCTTGGTAAGATGACAAGTGATGGTTGGTTGGTTGTTTGGTTGGTTATTCCCGACTTAGCCCTATCGCCTGCCGGGGTTATTAAGGCCGGCTACGTCATTTTGTAACCACAGGTTGAAAAGACTTGAAGACCTTCCTCAGGCGAGGGCAAGGAAGTCTTGGGATATCACAGTGACTGAAATAGTAGGGTGACGAGGACAATGACGTCATAATGAGAGTGATGTATGAAGCACTGTAGTTTTGGAGGCAGGAAAGTTATGTCGACAGTTGAATCTAAAGACTACTAAGTAAAGACCAACAGTGAAATGCTATCTTATGGAAACTGATAAGATATGGAGATTATTGAAGTTAAGCCAATGGGCTGAAATGTGGAACGAATGACTGGGACATCCACTGAGAAAAATAAGTAACCATGAACATGAGCGGAGAGTGACAGATTGAAGTAATGATAATATGGGATAGTAAATCCAAGGGAATAGTAGAGTTATGGATGTAGTTAATTAAAGATAGTTTAATAGAGGGTAGTAAAGACAGGCTGTGGTAAAGACAATGGAGAATACTTACATATTGGTAAATGAATGTCATTGAGGTAGCGAAAAAGTCAAGATGATGAAGTTCTGAATGCAATTAAATTTTGGAAGTAAAGAAATTCAGGATTAATGGTGTCATGAGGTTTGGTTAAATACTGGTCAGTTATAAGATGACTGGGTGAAGAAGACACATGATACAGAACTCATGGACATTACCACATCCTGGAGTCGTAACGTATGATGTATCTGACAACACAGGTCTTAAGTGTCTGTGTAATGACCTCTTGAGTTTCTTTTTCTCTCTAAGTCTAAAGTAGATTAGCAAGTAGGCATCAGCTCACGTAGATACCTGTTACCTGCTTACTGAGGAAAATCTGAATAAATCTAAAACACAAATATTCCAAAATCCTTGACCAGACACTGATGGAGGCTCCACATTACGGCATTTGCTTCCACAATCAATTGGAAATTCTTGATTTGAGGTGACGTAGATAGGGTTATACAACAAAATTAATTCTTACTCATTTTCTTGATTCATTTTATCTTTAAAATGATGAATCTCATGTGCTGCAAAATCATATTACCTTAGGAGCACATATTATAACAAAGGAGAGGAAAACTCGTCCTCCCCAAAACTTGTCATAATTTGTTTCGTGCGGTGTTGCCGTAATGGACTTTCAGGATTATCATGGGTCGCAGCGATGTTTCAGGTGGAATAAGAGTGAAGATATGAAGTTCATTCCGCACAATGGAGCTTTATGTGTTTCTCCAACAGGTGCGCCAGATGTGGCCCGACCCTCCCTTCCCCAGGAAGGTACAACCCAATATGGATCAGATCAACAACTGGCGTGAGAGAGGCTCTGTAGCCAAGTTTAAATGAGAATATTAGGTAATTTTCCTGTTCCCTGGAAGGTATTTTTCATTTCAAGAGCAAGCATTTGGGTAAGATGAAGCGTGTAATTTGCCTCGTAATAGGGAGCATTTTGGTGGTCAGGGGGGCCCACTTTGTGGCTATCTGGGGCGTAATTACTGGTTTCATAAGCCGACCTTTACCCTCTGACTCTGGTATGGAGGGGACGGTAAACACCAAGACCCCGTGGTCTGCGCTTGTCGCCAAGACGGTATTGTCCAGGTCACAACCTCGACCATCACCTCCCTTACCGGTGGTCACAACATCGTTATGAAAGTTCTCTCTTGGCTGAGAACTCTGGCCACCAATCCCATAACTGTTGATGGCAACAGTGATGACATGATCCAGACCTGGACAAGAACACCTCGCATGACACCCTCCTTGCAAGAGACCAAGAACCCTCAACTAACTCATCGACTAACTGCCAGGTTGACAACTCCAGCAGAACGGTCGAACTGGAAGTCAAGACTCCTCAGGCAGCGCTTTCAGTACCAGATATAAGACCTGCAAGACGGATCTAGCTTGTCCTGCTAAGATGTATGTAGCCCTGGTAAGACACCTCAACCATCACCTCTGATAGGCCAGTAACTCACCCGTAATTGATGGCACGGTACGCTTCCTTCTCCCACCCTTATCTCCTCCTCATCGTCTTCCCAGCATCTAGCATCATCGTCAACTACTGCAGCTCCAGCCGTAAGTTTATGCTAATGGCAACATATGTTTAACCTGAGGCAGCGTTTTGTGTCCGCAGCTCAATGTCGGCAGAGAGCCAGGTTGGGGCCACTCACCTCCCACGGGCGATGTACCTCCACTGGAGAAGACTTATGGAGGCTACAGACACCGAGGAAGGGGGCACTTACTTCCTGGGTGATGTGCCACCACTGGAGAAGACTTATGGAACTTAGATACGTTGAGGAAAGAGCCACTGACTTCTTAGGTGATGTACCATCACTGGGAAAAATTATGGGACGTAAAGAGACTAAGAACAGGGCCATTCACTTCTCGGGATATGTACCGTAACTGGGGAAGAATTATGGAATCTAAAGACACTATCGAAAGGGCCACTCATCCCTTGGGTGATCTATCATTACTGGGGAAGAATCATCTTGGACCTACAGACACCAAGGGTAGGGTCATTCACCGCTCGGCCGATGTACCATCACTGGGGAAGAATTATTGGACCTACACACACCGAGGAAAGTGCCACTCACCTCCAGGCCGATGCACCATCACCTAGGAAGAATTACGGGGTCTTCAGACATCGGAGAGGGGCCATTCACCTTACGGTGTGGCTGTATTAGAGCCTGGTGTCACAAACACTTTACCTCATCAATGTAATGACGCTTTTGGTCGGGTGATCACAGGAGTCTATTAATGAAGCAGGATATATGTTTGGGTACACACCATGCCTCTTGGCCTATACTGTCATTCTGCTTCATGATTCCCTGTAGTTAAACTGCTCAACACATTTCTAAGTTTGTTGAATGATCATGATAATAATAATGATGATAATGATAATGAAAAATAATCATGATAATGATAATAATGATAATATCAATAAGAATAACGATAATCATAATAGTAATAATGATGATGATGATAATAATAATAATAATAATGATAATAATAATAATAATAATAATAATGATAATAATAATAATAATAATAATAATAATAATAATAATAATAATAATAATAATAATAATAATAGTAACAATAGTAATATAATAATAATTGTAGCTTTACGAACACAGTTGCTAAAGCCTTGATAGAGAACAGGATCTGACTGTTCAAGATCATCAGATTTATTCTGAACTTAACACAACACAGTTCACACACTCGTTCCCTTAAGTTTACTCCTAGAGCTCCTCCTTATATTAGTGTTGCCAATAAATCAGCCTTTCTCTTTATATGTTTTGGTCACTCCTGCTTTAACACATCGACTATAGGTGCGCAGGCTTCCCTAACTATTCTCAGACATTACTTTATCCACCTGCAGAAGTGTGGTGGATGCTTCACTTAATGATAGGTAATCCAACTAATAGAATCATTCGTATGAGTTAGGTGCGTTATGTAAAGTTGTTAACACAGGACACTGGAGATATCTGACATACAAAATGTCTGATACTGCTGTTGTAAGCATTAACTTGATGTGTTATTAGCAGAAAAAGTGTTAGTCTCGTGGGCCTCACCTCTTGTTACTGCATTTTATTGTATACTATCTTAATCTTCCAGCGATACTCACACTCACATTTCCTTCACAGCTCTGCTGCTGAGGGAATCCTTTCTCATATTGCCCCTCATACTTTTCTGCTGTGTCCTTATACTTAGGATTATTTTTTTTAATAATCTTTTATGTTGGAGGCTCCTATCATGGACAAAAGCCCATATCAAGGCCGGGCCTTAATTGAAATACAAAGAGGTTATTAAAAAGAAAAAAGAAGAGACGAGAAAAATCATTTACGAGATTTCTTGGGTCGTCAGCATATAAGCGCATTTGGTTATTTGAAGAAGATAGGAAATCGGTGAGAAAACGGAGAAAAGGTGTAGTAGACAGGAAAGAACCTTGAGGGACACCACTGTTGATGGAGAAGAAGGGTAGAGGCTGATCCATCAACAACCTTGGAGACAGATCGTCCAGAAAGGAAGTTAGATATTAGGGAGCAAAATAAAGGAGGGAAGCTCAAAGAAGAGAGCTAAGAAATGAGACCCCAGAGCCACAACCTGTTGAAAAGCGTAGAATACATGTGGGGCAACTGCATAGAATTTCTTGCCAACGTCGTTACAGCGTCTTTGGATTCTATATTTGGTTATTCTGTCTTCACTTATCTTTCTTATTCAAAGCAGGCAGAAAAAAAAGGCTTCATGACCTTCTTCATAGCTCAGTACAACCAAATCTTGTATCATTTGTTGTTTTGCTTTACATGCTTTTCATTACTTCTACATGTATATGCTCTATAGTTACGACATACTCCAACTTAAGTCCCAAACACCCTGAATATTTTCTTAATTTTCACTCACTGACCTAATGCTTTGAGGTAATCTGATGATGATCAAGGCATAATTTGTCTGCCACACATACTGTTTTAGGGACGAATTTGTCGTGATGTCAACTCTTGGGTCCCTTTCACAGACGGGAGGGAGGGAATTCTGCATTCTTGTGGCCCTATCACGTGTGTGTGTGTGTGTGTGTGTGTGTGTGTGTGTGTGTGTGTGTGTGTGTGTGTGCAGATTGATAAGATATATAAAAAAAAAACAGTTTATTGAACTGAAGCTGCCATTCGACTGAAAGTACGTAGTAAAGGTATTACAAATATTACAAAATTAGGAGGTTATAATATCAACTAGTTAACTAATCTTTTACATAAAGGAGCCTAAGTTCAAGATGGGCTGGATATTTCGACGCTTTGGAAAAGCAAGTCAGTGAGGTATATCTTCATAGAGAGGGAGCACATATACAGGAATGTGTACAGAGCTTATACCTAATGAATGTATTTGAACAATGAACGAGGAATAGTTACAGTAATACAGTAGATGACATACCACACAGCCTGACTAAGAAAAAACTGAGACATTTACTTGTTTAGCTACGCACTTGTCCATGACTGTTTATGGCGCTCACAATGGTACGCAGAAGACTGTTCTTATATCTGTCTGTACGAGCTCTGATTGGTGCAAGTCCATTGTGGTGAAGAACGGTAGCTCGTGGGGATTGAGGTGTCAGGGAAGAAGAGGTCTATGTGTCGGGGGTATGTCACTAGTTTATTGCCAAACTGCCGTGTGAGCTGCCGGTGTTGGTCAGAAAGCATGGACAGGTTCAGCAAGATGAAGGAATTTTGGTAGGGGATGTATGATGGGTCCAGGCTAATTCTGCATGCCATTATCTACACTCTTTTTAGCCAGTCCCTGTAGTTGAAGTCAGTAAGGAAGATCAGGCTGAGGAGGCGTAGGTGAGCTTAGGTATAATGCAGATGGTAAAGACATACCTGAGCTCAGCTGGCGGAAGCCTAGAAATTTCAGGTACAGACGGTATGAGGAAGATCTGACGATAGTGCTGACAGGATTATTCTAGTTTAAAAAAGTCATCTACAGCGACACCAAGAGGTTTGAACTCTGACTACGCGGAGGATGTCAGAACCTACTGTGATGTCAGGAGGCAGGATGTTGTCTGAACCCAGGTTGATGTGCATCATCACAGTCTTGGTGTGGTTGATGGTGACGACGTTGACCATAGTCCACTGCTGAAGGTTGTTGATGATGTGCTGAAGGGTACTGAAGTAAAGAGAGTTGTTATTGATAGTGATGCTGAAGGAGGAGGAGTTTACATACTTCCAGCGATGGTTTGTGTCCCTCAAGGCTCCATTGATAAGAATGAGGAAGCAGAGCGGCCCCATCTTGGTGCTCTGTGGGACACCGTATGATAAGAGCAGTAATGTCGAGGTGGCTCCCCTAAATCGGACGGCTTGGTGTCGCTAGGTCAGGAAATCCGCCAACCACGGGACGAGACACTCCCGTAGCCCCAGGTTGACGGGCTTTCTTTACGATGATGTTATGGTTTATCAAGGAGAAAGCCTTAGTGCAGTCTATGAACGTGAGTGCCACCGAGATCTTGCGCTCCATGTTGCATTAAGGAAATTCTAAAAGTGTGTGTGTGTGTGTGTGTGTGTGTGTGTGTGTGTGTGTGTGTGTGTGTGTGTGTGTGTGTGTGTGTGTGTGCGCGCGCCGTTTTGTTTCCCCTATCTATATGTCTTGTTTCTTTGCGTGTGTCTGTAGTAAGGGATTTCTTCCTTAATCCAAATCATACGTGAAGGTGTCACTGATGCTGGGATCAACAAACACATCTTTTCGCATTGATTACTCGAGGATTCTCATCTTCCAAAATGATCATAGTAATCTTTCATGATTCTCGACCCACCAAAGGCAGGGTATCGTATTAGATCATAACTTCATCCCATGACACAGCTCTCAGGGGTAACTATCAGGATCTCAAGGAAGTGAAGTTTGCTCCCTTCTTCCTCTCTAGGACGAGTATTTTGTCATGGTGTATGTTCTGAAGGACAGACTGTTGAGTGTCGAGAATAGGACACGTAGAGACATACCACAATAACGTGAGATATGTATGTCTAGTTGACAAAGTGTTGGGAAATATAAACTTATTTTTCAGATCTGTGCCTAGTGTGTGGCTCTGACTATGGCGTCCATAAGGGTAAAGATTTCTTTGCCTTCCATGGCATGACCGAGTATGATGAAACACTGAAGCCTTACAGACTTTTTAGAATTTTTATTAGCCATTTTCTGTGCGTGCTTCAAAGAAGAGGGAATAGTGTCCCCCAGGGGTACATTTTGCAGCTCGGGAGGGAGAATTTTCTTGAAATGAGGCACGAATTTCATCGCGTAATAGAGGGTATTCTGATGATCACAGCAGCCCTACTTTGTGATTGCTTAAAGCTTTGTAAACTAGTTTTCGTCTTCTCTCCTGATACCACCACTGAAGGACTGATTCATGCCGAGTTCCCTTGATCGACATTTCATGTTCACTGTTACAGCAACAGCGGTACTTCCTAGTCCTAGCCTAGGTCACGGCTCTTGGCCCGCGTGTAAATATCATCACAACCCAGTATAATGTCCTGGTCAGGATTCCTGGCCAACACGCTCAGTTTTGATCATCATTATCAAAGTCCGGTCAGGTACCCTTGTTCAAGACTTACATCCCGTTTATTACACATCCTCAGCGTCACCTAGTAAACATCTTTGGCTATATCTACAACAGTGACCATAACATAAGCAGAGAGCTCCATGTTTTACCAAGATTCTTG
>NC_092237.1:20786562-20899062 GCF_036320965.1 Panulirus ornatus | reverse complement strand
AATTAGATTTTCCTCTCGTAGCCAAGATGGAAGGCAACTGGAAAATAAATCATGAACAATGCAAGATATATATAGACTAGAATGACACGATGGATAATGTTCTCATTTATCCTGATTTATCTGTAATCAGTTAATGTTTGGAAAACCAAACGAAGGTTAGGACGGACAAATAAGCGTAACTGGAAGTTTCTGAAGCAGTAAAATAGATAACACACAAGATCTGATAGAAAGAAGTAGATACACATGGAGGATTTTCAGGTAATACTTCGCCTGGCTGCTGCAGGGATAATCCTTCACTATAAAGCTTAAAGATGAAGATCAAATGGCCGAGGAATTACTTATGTACGTCTTGCAGTGTGAGTGAGTGTGATGCATGTGAAAGACTTTATAAATTTAGAATTTGCTATGAATGTGAAATATTGGTCAAATAGAGTTAGTCTGGTGGGCTACCAAGAATTTACACGACAGATATGTAAAACTATCTTACACACACACACACACACACACACACACACACACACACACAAACGCAGATGGAAACGTGCTAATAATGGAAAATTTCAATAATAAAGAGAGAATATAACCTGTCACCATCACCCCACTATCATCACCTGCCACCATCACCATCTCTGTCATCACGTGCTACCATCACCACTCTATCATCACCTGCCACCATCACCACCACTATCATCACCTGTCACCATCACCACCACTATCATCACCTGCCACCATCACCACCACTATCATCACCTGCCGTCATCACCACCACTATCATCACCTGCCACCTTCACCACCACTATCATCACCTGCCACCTTCACCACCACTATCATCACCTGCCACCATCACCACCACTATCATCACTTGCCACCATCACCACCACTATCATCGCCTACCACCATCACCACCTCTATCATCACCTGCCACCATCACCATCTCTATCATCACCTGCCACCTTCACCACCACTATCATCACCTGCCACCATCACCATCTCTCTCATCACCTGCCACCATCACCACCACTATCATCACCTGCCACCATCACCACCACTATCATCACCTGCCACCATCACCATCTCTATCACCACCTGCCAACATCACCATCTCTATCAGCACCTGCCACCATCACCACCACTATCACCACCTGCCACCATCACCCCACTATCATCACTTGCCACCATCACCACCTCTATCATCACCTGCCACCATCATCACCACTATCATCACCTGCCACCATCATCACCTCTATCATCACCTGCCACCATCACCACCACTATCACCACCTGCCACCTTCACCACCACTATCATCACCTGCCACCATCACCACCACTATTACCACCTGCCACCATCACCACCACTATCATCACCTGCCACCATCACCATCTCTATCATCACCTGCCACCATCACCATCTCTATCACCACCTGCCATCAGCACCATCTCTATCAGCACCTGCCACCATCACCACCACTATCATCACCTGCCACCATCGCCACCACTATCATCACCTGCCACCATCACCACCTCTATCATCACCTGCCACCATCACCACCACTATCACCACCTGCCACCATCACCCCACTATCATCACTTGCCACCATCACCACCACTATCATCGCCTACCACCATCACCACCTCTATCATCACCTGCCACCATCACCACGACTATCACCACCTGCCACCATTACCACCACTATCATCACCTGCCACCATCACCACCTCTATCATCACCTGCCACCATCACCACCACTATCACCACCTGCCACCATCACCACCACTATCACCACCTGCCACCATCACCACCACTATCACCACCTGCCACCATCACCACCACTATCATCACCTGCCACCATCACCACCACTATCATCACCTGCCACCATCACCATCTCTATCACCACCTGCCATCATCACCTTCTCTATCATCACCTGCCACCATCACCACCAATATCATCACCTGCCACCATCACCACTTCTATCACCACCTGCCACCATCACCACCACTATCTTCACCTGCCACCATCACCACCTCTATCATCACCTGCCACCATCACCACCACTATCACCACCTGCCACCATCACCACCACTATCATCACCTGCCACCATCACCACCTCTATCATCACCTGCCACCATCACCACCACTATCACCACCTGCCACCATCACCACCATTATCACCACCTGCCACCATCACCACCACTATCATTACCTGCCACCATCACCACATCTATCATCACCTGTCACCATCACCACCACTATCATCACCTGCCACCATCACCACATCTATCATCACCTGCCACCATCACCACCTCTATCATCACCTGCCACCATCACCACCACTATCACCACCTGCCACCATCACCATCTCTATCATCACCTGCCACCATCACCACCACTATCATCACCTGCCACCATCACCACATCTATCATCACCTGCCACCATCACCACCTCTATCATCACCTGCCACCATCACCACCACTATCATCACCTGCCACCATCACCACCTCTATCATCACCTGCCACCATCACCACCACTATCACCACCTGCCACCATCACCACCATTATCACCACCTGCCACCATCACCACCACTATCATTACCTGCCACCATCACCACATCTATCATCACCTGTCACCATCACCACCACTATCATCACCTGCCACCATCACCACCACTATCATTACCTGCCACCATCACCACATCTATCATCACCTGCCACCATCACCGCCACTATCACCACCTGCCACCATCACCACCACTATCATCACCTGCCACCATCATCACCTCTATCATCACCTGCCACCATCACCACCACTATCACCACCTGCCACCATCACCACCACTACCATCATCTGCCACCATCACCACCACTATCACCACCTGCCACCATCACCACCACTATCATCACCTGCCACCATCACCACCTCTATCATCACCTGCCACCATCACCACTTTTATCACCACCTGCCACCATCACCACCACTATCATCACCTGCCACCATCACCATCTCTATCATCACCTGCCACCATTACCACGTCTATCATCACCTGTCACCATCACCACCACTATCACCACCTGCCACCATCACCACCAATATCATCACCTGCCACCATCACCACTTTTATCACCACCTGCCACCATCACCACCACTATCATCACCTCCACCATCACCACCACTATAATCACCTACCACCATCACCACCACTATCACCACCTGTCACCATCACCACCACTATCATCACCTACCAGCATCACCACCACTATCACCACCTGCCACCATCACCACGCCTATCATCACCTGCCACCATTACCACCACTGTCACCACTTGCCACCATCACCACCACTATCATCACCTACCACTATCACCACCACTATCACCACCTGCCACCAGCACCACCCCTATCACCACCTGCCACCATCACCACCACTATCATCACACGCCACCATTACCACCACTATCACCACCTGCCACCATCACGACCATTATCACTACCTTCCACCATCACCACGACTATCACCACCTGCCACCATCACCATTATCACCACCTGCCACCACCACCACCACTATCACCACCTGACACCATCACCACGTCTATCATCACCTGCCACCATCACCACCACTATCACCACCTACCACCATCACTACCTAACCTCACCATCACTACCAGTCCTTGGCTCCTCTCCAGCTCACACTCCATCATTATACAGCAAAATAAAACTCTTGGAGAAAATATCACAAAGTCATGTAAAGTGATTAATGACCGGCGATCCTAACGTCCCAGTCTGACACTTTGCTATTCCTATATTGAAAGAAATCTGAGCCTCACCGTTACGCTCAGTGTTAACACTGCTGCTGGCGAGTTTATAATCTGCAGAACCTAACACCTGTGAAGTAAGAGACCATCATGGAAAGGCAGAACTTCTGTTTCGGTAGTTTTCTGAAGAACAGTTTAAACCATCCATCTTAAATATTCCAGATATTTAGAAAAATATCTTATAAATTCTGATACACTGATAAAAACGCCAGAGATAAACTGTATAAACGACAGCGATAACGGGGACACCAGAAGGCTAATGTGCAGCAGCTGGGAGTTGGTGATGACTTAAAAAACTGCTGAGCAGAATTACATTTTCTTGTCAAATTAACCTCCTTTTATTTTTCTTCTACCAGACAACCCAGTCTTTCTCATGTAAACTCATGTAAACATTCTTTAAACAGTGAAAGCCACACTTTTACTTATAGAAAACTTCATATAAAGTTCTTACATGTAATTTCAGAGCCGTCCCGCTGATCTTATGTTCAGTGTTGATTATTTGTGGTTCAGAGGAGTTAATACAGATATTAGATGTATGTCATGTACAGTCATGGTCTGTGTAACACAAATAACCTCACTTCACAACTTACGAAATACATGGAACTCAGCATCGCATCCTGTGTAACACCTGTAAGCGAGCATCACAACCTGTGAAATACTAGTGAGTGAGCATCACAACCTGTGAAACGTTAGTGCGTGAGCATCACAACCTGTGAAACACTAGTAAGTGAGCATCACAAAATATGAAACACTAGTAAGAGCATCACAACCAATGAAACACTAGTAAGTGAGCACCACAACCTGTGAAACACTAGTAAGTTAGCATCACAACCTGTGAAACAATAGTAAGTGAGCATCACAACCTGTGAAATGCAAGTGAGAATCACAACCTGTGAAACACTAGTAAGTGAGCATCACAACCTGTGAAACACTAGTAAGTGAGCATCACAACCTGTGAAACACTATTAAGTGAGCATCACAACCTGTGAAACACTAGTAAGTGAGCATCACAACCTGTGAAACACTAGTAAGTGAGCATCACAACCTGTGAAACACTAGTAAGTGAGCATCACAAAATATGAAACACTAGTAAGAGCATCACAACCAATGAAACACTAGTAAGTGAGCACCACAACCTGTGAAACACTAGTAAGTGAGCATCACAACCTGTGAAACACTAGTAAGTGAGCATCACAACCTGTGAAACACTATTAAGTGAGCATCACAACCTGTGAAACACTAGTAAGTGAGCATCACAACCTGTGAAACACTAGTAAGTGAGCATCACAACCTGTGAAACACTAGTATGTGAGCATCACAACCTATGAAACACTAGTAAGTGAGCATCACAATCTGTGAAACACTAGTAAGTAAGCATCACAACCTGTGAAACACTAGTAAGTGAGCATCACAACCTGTGAAACACTAGTAAGTGAGCATCACAACCTGTGAAACACTATTAAGTGAGAATCATAATCTGTGAAACACTATTAAGTGAGCATCACAACTTGTGAAACGTTTGTGAGTGAGCATCACAACCTGTGAAACACTAGTAAGTGAGCATCACAACCTGTGAAACACTAGTATGTGAGCATCACAACCTATGAAACACTAGTAAGTGAGCATCACAATCTGTGAAACACTAGTAAGTAAGCATCACAACCTGTGAAACACTAGTAAGTGAGCATCACAACCTGTGAAACACTAGTAAGTGAGCATCACAACCTGTGAAACGCTAGTGAGTGAGCATCACAACCTGTGAAACGCTAGTGAGTGAGCATCACAACCTGTGAAACGCTAGTGAGTAAGCATCACAACCTGTGAAACGCTAGTGAGTGAGCATCACAACCTGTGAAACACTAGTCAGCATCAAAACCTATGAAACACTAGTAAGTGAGCATCACAACCTGTGAAACACTAGTAAGTGAGCATCACAACATGTGAAACGCTAGTGAGTGAGCATCACAACCTGTGAAACACTAGTCAGCATCAAAACCTATGAAACACTAGTAAGTGAGCATCACAACCTGTGAAACACTAGTAAGTGAACACCACAACCTGTGAAACACTAGTAAGTGAGCATCACAACCTGTGAAACACTAGTCAGCATCAAAACCTATGAAACACTAGTAAGTGAGCATCACAACCTGTGAAACACTAGTAAGAGAACACCACAACCTGTGAAACACTAGTAAGTGAGCATCACAACCTGTGAAACACTAGTAAGTGAGCATCACAACCTGTGAAACACTAGTAAGTGAGCATCACAACCTGTGAAACGCTAGTGAGTGAGCATCACAACCTGTAAAACACTAGTAAGAGAACACCACAACCTGTGAAACACTAGTAAGTGAGCATCACAACCTGTGAAACACTAGTAAGTGAGCATCACAACCTGTGAAACGCTAGTGAGTGAGCATCACAACCTGTAAAACACTAGTAAGAGAACACCACAACCTGTGAAACGCTAGTGAGTGAGCATCACAACCTGTGAAACACTAGTAAGTGAGCATCACAACCTGTAAAACACAAGGAAGTGAGCTTCACAACCTTGGAAACACTAGTAAGAGAGCATCACAACCTGTGGTACACTAAAAAGTGAGCAGCACAACCTGTGGTACAATAGAAAGTAAGCATCATAACCTTTGGTGCAACAGCAAGTGAGCATCACAACCTGTGAAACACTTTCTAAGTGAGCATCACAACCTGTGAAACACTAGTAAGTGAGCATCACAACCTGTTGAATATTAGTAACTGAGCATCACAACCTGTGGTACCCTTGTAATGGATCATGACAACCTTCAGCACACCAATAAAAGTGAGCCATACAACACGGGTACTGTGTTGTCACACCGACGTGTGACAACAGGACTATGAGCACAACACTTCCTGGCCCTCTGGTGATGGAGCACTGACTGCTGACCATCACAACCTGTCAGACTCTGGGGACTGACAGTCGCAGCTTGTGAAACACTGGGATCCAGCAGTAGCCTGTGGATCATCGGAAACTAAGAGTCCAGCTTAGGTAACACCGGACACCACGTGTTGAAACAAGAGAGGAAACTGAGCTTCCAGCTTCGGAACACCGGACACCACGTGTTGAAACAAGAGAGGAAACTGAGCTTCCAGCTTAGGGGACACCGGACACCACGCTTTGAAACACGGGGAAAGTAAGCGTTCAGCTTAGGAACACCGGACACCACGTGAAACATGAGGAAACTAAGCGTCCAGCTTAGGAACATGGGATCCCACGTGTTGAAACGTGAGGAAACTAAGCGTCCAGCTTAGGAACATGGGATCCCACGTGTTGAAACGTGAGGAAACTAAGCGTCCAGCTTAGGAACATGGGATCCCACGTGTTGAAACGTGAGGAAACTAAGCGTCCAGCTTAGGAACATAAGACCCCATGAGTTGAAATATAAGGATACTAAGCGTCCTGTTCAGGAACACCGGACCCCACGTGAAACACGAGAAAACTGACCTTCCAGCTTAGGAACATCGAACCCTACGTGTTGAAACGCGAGGAAATTAAACGCCCAGCTTAGGAACACCGTACCCCAGGTGAAACACGAGGACACTGAGCGTTCAGCTTAGAAACACTGGACACCACGTGAAACACAAGGAAACAGACTATCAGCCTGTGAAACACCAGGAGCTATCAGTTACCACTGGTGGAACACCCAGAGCAGCCGACCACATATGCGACATAAAGGAAACCACGTCCACAAAGATTGGAACAATTAAGATCTGACAAACTCTGGCAACTGGTGGAAACTTCTGGATATGGCAGCTGTTCTGGGCAACTGAGCGGCAACTCACCAACACAAGCTGAGCAGAGACAATGCTGGAGCGACGCCAATAAGGCACATCCTATTGGTTTACGTCTCGGAAACCAATATTGGGTATTTACTGACTAAATACGTCAGTCAATTAATTATTTCAGCTAGAGTGAAAGAATGAGACAAATGAGAGAATAGAAAGAATAAGGAATTGCATCCAAAAAGTTTTCAATCTTCATACCTGATTGCCGTTTCCCGCGTTTGCGAGATAGCGCCAGGAATAAATGAAGAAAGGCCACAGTCGCTCATATCGAAAATCTAGCTATCCCGTATAATGCACCAAAACCACAGCTTCCTATCCACAACCAAGCTCCACAGACCTAAACGTGGTTTTGCGAGGAAGCTCCACATACTCTGGCTCAGTATACTGACAGCACGTCGCCCCCAGTATACCACATCGTTCCTATTCACTAAAAGGTAGACTAGAAATATCCCTTGAGATAAAGGTCTATCTACAGTCTGTAATTACATTCCTGTTGAACATGACGGATTAAGTACAAGCGATTGTAACAAACAAAGGTTTAAAATACAAGACATATAACATTTCCTCCAAATTCTTTTTTCTGTTTTAAGCATAACGTGAATGAACAATAGATGAATATAATCATATACAATTTTATATACATATATATATATATATATATATATATATATATATATATATATATATATATATTTTTTTTTTTTTTTTTTTTTGCTTTGTCGCTGTCTCCCGCGTTTGCGAGGTAGCGCAAGGAAACAGACGAAAGAAATGGCCCAACCCACCCCCATACACATGTATATACATACGTCCACACACGCAAATATACATACCTACACAGCTTTCCATGGTTTACCCCAGACGCTTCACATGCCCCGATTCAATCCGCTGACAGCACGTCAACCCCGGTATACCACATCGCTCCAATTCACTCTATTCCTTGCCCTCCTTTCACCCTCCTGCATGTTCAGGCCCCGATCACACAAAATCTTTTTCACTCCATCTTTCCACCTCCAATTTGGTCTCCCTCTTCTCCTCGTTCCCTCCACCTCCGACACATATAGCCTCTTGGTCAATCTTTCCTCACTCATTCTCTCCATGTGCCCAAACCATTTCAAAACACCCTCTTCTGCTCTCTCAACCACGCTCTTTTTATTTCCACACATCTCTCTTACCCTTACGTTACTTACTCGATCAAACCACCTCACACCACACATTGTCCTCAAACATCTCATTTCCAGCACATCCATCCTCCTGCGCACAACTCTATCCATAGCCCACGCCTCGCAACCATACAACATTGTTGGAACCACTATTCCTTCAAACATACCCATTTCTGCTTTCCGAGATAATGTTCTCGACTTCCACACATTCTTCAAGGCTCCCAGAATTTTCGCCCCCTCCCCCACCCTATGATCCACTTCCGCTTCCATGGTTCCATCCGCTGCCAGATCCACTCCCAGATATCTAAAACACTTCACTTCCTCCAGTTTTTCTCCATTCAAACTCACCTCCCAATTGACTTGACCCTCAACCCTACTGTACCTAATAACCTTGCTCTTATTCACATTTACTCTTAACTTTCTTCTTTCACACACTTTACCAAACTCAGTCACCAGCTTCTGCAGTTTCTCACATGAATCAGCCACCAGCGCTGTATCATCAGCGAACAACAACTGACTCACTTCCCAAGCTCTCTCATCCCCAACAGACTTCATACTTGCCCCTCTTTCCAAAACTCTTGCATTCACCTCCCTAACAACCCCATCCATAAACAAATTAAACAACCATGGAGACATCACACACCCCTGCCGCAAACCTACATTCACTGAGAACCAATCACTTTCCTCTCTTCCTACACGTACACATGCCTTACATCCTCGATAAAAACTTTTCACTGCTTCTATATATATATATATATATATATATATATATATATATATATATATATATATATATATATATATATATATATATATATATATATATATATATTTCTTTCTTTTTAACTATACGCCATTTCCCGCATCAGCGAGGTAGCGTTAAGAACAGAGGACTGGGCCTTTTTTGGAATATCCTCACCTGGCCCCCTCTGTTCCTTCTTTTGGAAAATTAAAAAAAAGAAAAAAAAAAAACGAGAGGGGAGGATTTCCAGCCCCCCGCTCCCTCCCCTTTTAGTCGCCTTCTACGACACGCAGGGAATACGTCGGAAGTATTCTTAAACCCCTATCCCCAGGGATAATATATATACATACATACATATATATATATATATATATATATATATATATATATATATATATATATATATATATATATATATATATGTATATATATATATATATATATATATATATATATATATATATATATATGGGAGCGGGGGGCTGGAAATCCTCCCCTCTCATTTTTTTTTAAATTTTCCAAAAGAAGGAACAGAGAAGGGGGCCATATGAGGATATTCCCTCAAAGGCCCAGTCCTCTGTTCTTAACGCTACCTCGCTAATGCGGGAAATGGCGAATAGTATGAAAAAAAAAAAAAAAAAAAAAAAAAAAAAAATATATATATATATTAAGGATGTTTGTACAATCCAATAAAGAACATGGTAAGGGTATGAAATAAACATGACTTGTGTAAATGTTCCCTCAAACTGCTCGGATTATGAGAAAAAGAATTTGATAACTTCGTCAACAGTTTTACATGGTAATGTAGTGTAGATGAGAGTGATTGTAATCTGGGTTGTATGGAAAGTGTGTGTCGAATGTTTAGGTTGTGGAAATTATATGTGAAAAGCTTGAGTACGAAGGTACGACCCTTGAGCATGACGGAACGACCCTAGAACACGATGGTACGACCTTGGGGATGATGACATGATTAAGCCATCGTATGTTAAGTTCGTTCCTTCGTGCTCGATGGTCGTATCGTTGTCAAGGCTCGCACCTTCGTGCTCAAGAATCACACCCTAGTGCTCAAGGGTCGTACCGTCACGCTCAAATGACGTGTCGTTACACTTAAAAGTCTTACCATCAAGCTCAATGGTCGTATATCTCCGTTCTCAAACTGTTAACATATAGTTCCTACAACCTAACATACCGCAATGAAATTTAGCAAACATTCCGTGGATGCTGGGTCGTTTGGGAAGATTGGCAGAGTTCCTGTGAGAAAATGTTTTGGTACAAGTGACAACGGTTCCATAATTGCCCGTGACTCTGGAGCGAGAGGAGGAGGAGGAGGCCATCTCAGGCGACGTGCCAGGCCATAAAGAGGAGGTCGAAGACACAAAGAGAGGAAGACTGGCTCTTCCTTCACGTTGGCAGCACTGGCGTTGTGCTGTTAGTGAACGCTTGGAGGAGGAAACGTCACTTATTTTGGTCGTTGAACTGGTAACTTTTGTAACTTTTGGCAACAGAAATCCGGGATCAAGTAAGCACTTCATCAGTGATGATTGTGTAAGGATCGGCGTCGGATACTGATTAGGGATAAAGAGGAAAAGTTCTGCTGCAGAGATAAGTTAAGATAGGATATAGTGAGCTATAGATATTGATGAAGATTATACAGAAGTGATAAGCGATCACAGGCGACCGTGAATTACAGATAACGAAGAAAGGAAAAGTGACAGTATTAGAAGAAGACAGGAAACAGGAAAATCATGTTAGGAACAAAGATTCTCCAAAACTGGTAAGAGAAGACAGGAGACGGCCAGGAGAAATATGAGACGCTTCCCCTCAAATTTCTCGGCAAAATAAACAAGCAAGAAAATAGCCATATTTACTGAGGGCCAACATCATGATTACTCCCAAGATTCTGGATACCGGAAACAATTGTTTATGTAAGGGATTTTCTTACAATAACACCTGATGCATAACTGTATCTAGAAAGGTTCTTCAAATACACTATAAAACCTTATCATTACAGAGGGCTTTTCAAAATGGATCTACTCTTGAAAATCTCTCTTTTATCTCCATACACCTCCCCTATCCCTGGGGATAGGGGAGGATGAATACTTCCCACGCATTCCTCACGTATCGTAAAAGGCAACTAAAGGGGACGGGAGCGGGGGGCTAGAAACCCTCCCCGCCTTGTATTTTAACTTTCTAAAAGGGGAAACAGAAGAAGGAGTCACGCGAGGAGTGCTCATCCTCCTCGAAGGCTCAGATTGAGGTGTCTAAATGTGTGTGGATGTAACCAAGATGAGAAAAAAGGAGAGATAGGTAGTATGTTTGAGGAGAGGAACCTGGATGTTTTGGCTCTGAGTGAAACGAAGCTCAAGGGTAAAGGGGAAGAGTGGTTTGGGAATGTCTTGAGAGTAAAGTCAGGGGTTAATGAGAGGACAAGAGCAAGGGAAGGAGTAGCACTACGCTGAAATAGGAGTGGAGGGAGTATGTGATAGAGTGTAAGAAAGTAAACTCTAGATTGATATGGGTAAAACAGAGAGTTGATGGAAAGAGATGGGTGATTATTGGTGCATATGCACCTGGGCATGAGAAGAAAGATCATGAGAGGCAAGTGTTTTCGGAGCAGCTAAATGAGTGTGTTGGTGGTTTTCATGCACGAGACCGGGTTATAGTGATGGGTGATTTGCATGTAAAGGTGAGTAATGTAGCAGTTGAGGGAATAACTCGTATGCATTGGGTGTTCCGTTGTAAATGGAAATGGTGAAGAGCTTGTAGATTTATGTGCTGAAAAAGGACTGGTGATTGGGAATACCTGGTTTAAAAAGAGAGATATACATAAGTATACGTATGGAAGTAGGGGAGATGGCCAGAGAGCGTTATTGGATTACGTGTTAATTGATAGGCGCGCGAAAGAAAGACTTTTGGATGTTAATGTGCTGAGAGGTGCAACTGGAGGGTTGTCTGATCATTATCTTGTGGAGGCGAAGGTGAAGATTTGTAGAGGTTTTCAGAAAAGAAGAGAGAATATTAGGGTGAAGAGAGTGGTGAGAGTAAGTGAGCTTAGGAAACAGACTCGTGTGAGGAAGTACCAGGAGAGACTGAGTACAGAATGGAAAAAGGTGAGAACAAAGGAGGTAAGGGGAGTGGGGGAGGAATGGGATGTATTTAAGGAAGCAGTGATGGCTTGCGCAAAAGATGCTTGTGGTATGAGAAGCGTGGGAGGTGGGCAGATTAGAAAGGGTAGTGAGTGGTGGGATGAAGAAGTAAGATTATTAGCGAAAGAGAAGAGAGAGGCATTTGGACGATTTTTGCAGAGAAATAATGCACATGACTGGGAGATGTATAAAAGAAAGAGGAAAGAGGTCAAGAGAAAGGTGCAAGAGGTGGAAAAGAGGGCAAATGAGAGTTGAGGTGAGAGATTATCATTAAATTTTAGGGAGAATAAAAAGATGTTTTGGAAGAAGGTAGATAAAGTGCGAAAGACAAGAGAATTAATGGGAACTTCAGTGAAGGGGGCTAATGGGGAGGTGATGAAAAGTAGTGGTGATGTGAGAAGATGGAGTTAGTATTTTGAAGGCTTGTTGAATGTGTTTGATGACAGAGTGGCAGATATAGGGTGTTTTGGTCGAGGTGGTGTGCAAAGTGAGAGGGTTAGGGAGGATGATTTGGTAAACAGATAAGAGGTAGTAAAAGCTTTGCGGAAGATGAAAGCCGGCAAGGCAGCGGGTTTGGATGGTATTGCAGTGGAATTTATTAAAAAAGGGGGTGACGGTATTGTTGAGTGGTTGGTAAGGTTATTTGATGTATGTATGACTCATGGTGAGGTGCCTGAGGATTAGTGAAATGCTTGCATAGTGCCATTGTACAAAGGCAAAGGGGGTAAAAGTGAGTGCGCAAATTACATAGGTATAAGTTTGTTTAGTATTCCTGGGAAATTATATGGGAGGGTATTGATTGAGTGGGTGAAAGCATGTACAGAGCATCAGATTGGGGAAGAGCAGCGTGGTTTCAGAAGTGGTAGAGGATGTGGGGATCAGGTGTTTGTAATGAAGAATGTATGTGAGAAATATTTAGAAAAGCAAATGGATTTGTGTTTAGCATTTATGGATCTGAGAAGGCATATGATAAAGTTAATAGAGATGCTCTGTGGACGGTATCAAGAATATATGGTGTGGTAGGA
Organism: Panulirus ornatus; assembly: GCF_036320965.1. Lineage (NCBI taxonomy): Eukaryota > Metazoa > Arthropoda > Malacostraca > Decapoda > Palinuridae > Panulirus > Panulirus ornatus. The sequence continues at coordinate 20,885,354 of NC_092237.1, read as the reverse complement.
AAGTTGCTAGAGGCAGTGAAAAGTTTTATCGAGGATGTAAGGCATGGGTACGTGAAGCAAGAGAGGAAAGTGATTGGTTCTCAGTGAATGTAGGTTTGCGGCAGGGGTGTGTGATGTCTCCGTGGTTGTTTAATTTGTTTATGGATGGAACTGTTAGATAGATAAATGCAAAAGTTTTGGAAAGAGGGGTAAGTATGTAGTCTGTTGGGGATGAGAGGGCTTCGGAAGTGAGTCAGTTGTTGTTCGCTGATGATACAGCGCTGGTGGTTGATTCGGGTGAGAAACTGTAGAAGCTGGTGACTGGTTTGGCAGATAGTGTGAAAGAAGAAAGCTGAGAGGAAATGTGAATAAAAGCAAGGTTATCAGATACAGTAGGGTTGAGGGTCAAGTCAACTGGGAGGTAAGTATGAATGGAGAAAAACTGGAGGACGTGAAGTGTTTTAGATATATGGGAGTGGATTTGGCAGCGGATGGAACCATGGAAGCGGAAGTGAATCATAGGGTGGGGGAGGAGGCGACAATTCTGGGAGCGTTGAAGAATGTGTGAAAATCGAGAACATTATCTCGGAAAGGAAAAATGGGTATGTTTGAAGGAATAGTGGTTCCAACAATATTATATGGCTGCAAGGCGTGGGCTATGGATGGTTGTGTGGAGGATTGTGGACGTGCTGGAAATGAGATGTTGAGGACAATATGAGGTGTGAGGTGGTTTGATCAAGTAAGTAATAATAGGGTAAGAGAGATGTGTGGTAATAAAAAGAGTGTGGTTGAGAGAGCAGAATAGGGTGTTTTGAAATGATTTGGTCACATGAAGAGAATTGGTGAGGAAAGATTGACCAAGAGGATATATGTGTCAGAGGTGGAGGGAACGAGGGGAAGTGGGAGAGTAAATTGGAGGTGGAAAGATAGAGTGAAAAAGATTGTGAGTGATCAGGGCCTGAACATGCAGGGTATATATATATATATATATATATATATATATATATATATATATATATATATATATATATATATATATATTTGCTCTGTCGCTGTCTCCCGCGTTTGCGAGGTAGCGCAAGGAAACAGACGAAAGAAATGGCCCAACCCACCTCCATACACATGTATATACATACACGTCCACACACGCAAATATACATACCTACACAGCTTTCCATGGTTTACCCCAGACGCTTCACATGCCCTGATTCAATCCACTGACAGCACGTCAACCCCCGTATACCACATCGATCCAATTCACTCTATTCCTTGCACGCCTTTCACCCTCCTGCATGTTCAGGCCCCGATCACACAGAATCTTTTTCACTCCATCTTTCCACCTCCAATTTGGTCTCCCACTTCTCGTTCCCTCCACCTCCGACACATATATCCTCTTGGTCAATCTTTCCTCACTCATTCTCTCCATGTGCCCAAACCATTTCAAAACACCCTCTTCTGCTCTCTCAACCACGCTCTTTTTATTTCCACACATCTCTCTTACCCTTACGTTCCTTACTCGATCAAACCACCTCACACCACACATTGTCCTCAAACATCTCATTTCCAGCACATCCACCCTCCTGCGCACAACTGTATCCATAGCCCACGCCTCGCAACCATACAACATTGTTGGAACCACTATTCCTTCAAACATACCCATTTTTCCTTTCCGAGATAATGTTCTCGACTTCCACACATTCTTCAAGACTCCCAGGATTTTCGCCCCCTCCCCCACTCTATGATCCACTTCCGCTTCCATGGTTCCATCCGCTGCTAGATCCACTCCTAGATATCTAAAACACTTTACTTCCTCCAGTTTTTCTCCATTCAAACTTACCTCCCAATTGACTTGACCCTCAACCCTACTATATCTGATAACCTTGCTCTTATTCACATTTACTCTTAACTTTCTTCTTTCACACACTTTACCAAACTCAGTCACCAGCTTCTGCAGTTTCTCACATGAATCAGCCACCAGCGCTGTATCATCAGCGAACAACAACTGACTCACTTCCCAAGCTCTCTCATCCATAACAGACTTCATACTTGCCCCTCTTTCCAAAACTCTTGCATTCACCTCCCTAACAACCCCATCCATAAACAAATTAAACAACCATGGAGACATCACACACCCCTGCCGCAAACCTACATTCACTGAGAACCAATCACTTTCCTCTCTTCCTACACGTACACATGCCTTACATCCTTGATAAAAACTTTTCACTGCTTCTAACAACTTGCCTCCCACACCATATATTCTTAATACCTTCCACAGAGCATCTCTATCAACTCTATCATATGCCTTCTCCAGATCCATAAATGCTACATACAAATCCATTTGCTTTTCTAAGTATTTCTCACGTACATTCTTAAAAGCAAACACCTGATCCACACACACACACACACAGATATATATATATATATATATATATATATATATATATATATATATATATATATATATATATATATATATATATGTATATATATATATATATATATATATATATATATATATATATATATATATATATATATATATATATATATATATATATATATATATATATATATATACATGTATATATATATATATATATATATATATATATATATATATATATATATATATATATATATATATATATATATATATATATACATATATTCCTATGAGTCCACGGGGAAAATGAAACACGAAAAGTTCCCAAGTGCACTTTCGTGTAATAATCACATCATCAGGGGAGACACAAGAGAGAAATATAACAGTCAGTTGATATACATCGAAGAGACGAAGCTAGGACGCCATTTGGTAAACATACGATTGTCCAATACAGACAACGAGCGTTCATAAACTTATCATTTTACAAATTTTATAAACAATAAAGTTATCTAATTTGTATAGACCATCTCTAATATTAAGATTATAATTCTTTGTGTATTTAATAAAAGAAGAAACAATGATATTTCTCGTGGTAATAGAGTTAGAGTTAATAACTGAGATGGCATTACTCCAGTCAATACAATGATCATAGTTTTTAACGTGATTAAACAAGGCTTTTGATTCTTGTCACGTTCTTATACTACACTTATGTTGCTCATGTCTAACAGAAAGATCCTTATCAGTAAGCACAACATAAAACTTATCACAATTTCTACATGGCACTTTATAGATGCACTCAGGAGAATTTTCTTGTGAATTCCTGATTAAGATAATTCTTATAGTACTATTGTTGCTGAAGGCGACATTTACATTACAAGATTTATGCAACATGGGAAGTAAAGCAAAATTATTATTAAAAGGGAGAACTAAAAGATTCTTGGTGTCAATGGGAGGTTTGGGCTCAACTCTGTAAAATGATTTCTTTGCTAACTTAAGGGATTTATCAATGAAAGATCTAGGGTACTTTAACTTAGATCCAATAGATTATATCTTCTCAAACTCACCATGAATATACTCTGGACTGCAAATACATAATGCCCTAAGGAACATAGATTGAAACGTTGATAACATATATACATATTTACAAGCCTTGCATCAGACTGCGAAAATACTCCCGATGGTGGCATGATTTGGCCTAGATTCGATCGGGTGAGGTCAGCTGCGAGGAACGAGGAGGGCTTGCATTCAAATTTTGTAGAGACTCTCCAACCACTGAGGGCGTACAGCTAGCAATGATTCTCCTGCCCCTGAGGAAACATCTGTCCTCTTTCCAGGTGGAAAGAAACTCGCGAGCTGCTCTAGGCAGTTGTTTCGTATCCAAACACTTTCCACATTCACACAATTTTTTCATTACTGATCGTCATATTGTAATAACTGATGCAAGTCGGTGACATTAACCCTGACAATGGAACAACAGAGTACGTCTGCCCGGATGCCAAACGCCCATCGCCAAGAAAGCACTATATCAGATGCCCAAAATGAAGTCAATGATACTATATACTCTGGACTTCACTGTCATCCATAAAGAACTACCCAGAGCATTGGTCGTGCTTTACCCACTCAAACTGTAGCTCCGAAAACCCCACATCCCCAGCAGAAACACCCAACAAACAACTCAAAAAATACTAAATCTCACTCTTAGCAAAGAAACTCCACTACTCCACAGAACTCCAACCATATATCACTCATCCTACAACTCAGCACCGATGGCATCAGAAACAAACACACAGAAATACTGAGCCAACTCCGAAAACACAACATCTACAAAGGCCTCGTTCAAGAAACCAGACTCACACCCAGATCTGCCTTCCCACCTTTCTACAACTGTCCAACCGAAAGACGAGACAGACACAGGATAAGGAGGATGACTCAAAACACTTGTCCATCAAACTATACCATTCTGCATACCGCCACTGACACTACGAAACACCTCACAGGTAATGGCAAAAACCTTAGAAATACAATCCATGAAAACGTTTCATATTATTGACTACAGCATAATTAACACCTACATATCCCTTCCACTTGCTCCTCAAGATACACTCCTCGGCTACAAAACCTGGTCAGCATATCAAACACATATCGGCAGATACTTCGCTTCCCTCTATCCCACTTGGCTCAGCAATCATATCCATGATCCCCGAGGTGAACAACTCTTAGATCAACTGTTAGCTCTCACTATCCTCAACTAACGCAACCAACCAGCCAGACTCCTAACGCACCACCTTCAGCAATCAGCCTCTCCAGTCATCACCTGCTCACCAGTGCTACACACACTGATCGCCTGGATCACGTAACAAGAGCTATCCTCTGACCACCTAGCCATTGTGATAACACTCTACCTAGCCTAACCAATTCACAAATACAACAAAACGACTTTTTGACATTACAGGAAATCATACTGGCCAGCCTTCGCACAGTACGTGGATACAAAGCTCTAAATTCAGGATAGATGATTTTCCATCCCTGAATCATGCTGTCTCACACTTTATCAACATCCCCAGCCAAACTAGCAGAAAGTACATACAACAAGGACTTAGATATATACCCCAAAGCTCTCTCCTCATACCTCATAAAACAAAGAAAACAGCTCCAACAGGACCACTCATCATCAGTGAAAACCGCAGAACAAAATCTAAATGATACCATCACTAACCTTATCATCAAAGGGGGAAACTACAAATTGGCACAGCTTCCTCAACACTCTGAACCAAAGGCGGTGATAATCACCAAACAAACTAATCCAACCCTCACTCATGAGGCACTTCTGACTTATTCCAGTCACACCCACTCTCCTCAAGAACACACAAGCATACTCATGTGACACTATTCGAAAATCTGCCACAAACCATCCTCGCGTAAAAACAGGAAAGTCATGTAAACCTCCACAAACTCTATCTAGAAACAACTGTCCTCCCATCCTTCACTCCCACCGATACTAACAATGCAACTGAGACATTAAAGAACCCTTGACAACATCTCAAACTCACATAAAACCCTTTTGCTTATCTGCAGTCCAAAATCTTAAGAACACCATAAACTGCTCCTGGCTCGACAATAAAATCCCTTACATCTGAAAACTTCCTTCCATATCAATAGTTTTTAAACCTTCCCAAACCACCGAGCTCCCCTTCTTACAGCTCTATATCCCTTGTCTTCAGTATCCAAACTGTGAAAAACTGATGCTCAACAGAAAAAAGAAAAATATCTCGCTCTCATCTTCACAATATGGCTTAAGACTGAACAGCTCAACCACCACTCTATGATAAACTAACTTCCCACAGCATATCTGGAAGGTTTCAACAAACCATAACCCTAGTCCTGCACAATACTTTTGTCAATACGTATGAAAAAAGGTATTTCCTATTGTTCCTCGACACATCCTCTCACAAATGATATTTAAAACGACCCATAACAACAATGATAAAATTGGTTGGCCAGTTCTAAAGCCGGCCGACACCGCAGAGCCACTAGCAATGGCTTCACCTCTAAATCACTGAAACTCTACAATGAAGCAGTCCTATCTCCAGCCTTCTTTAATCTCTACTCTTGCATGACCTCCCATTATCTCCGACAAATCACATTGTAAAAGTCCTCTTATATGCCGATGGATTCACTTCAATGTCACAACACCTTAACACCACAGTAGCTATAACAAAAATATAGCAGTACATCACAGTTGGAACAATGGCTCACCCAGAACAAATATCTGCATAGACAGAAAAGTCTTTGATAGTCCCTTAACCCCGTACAGACATGGATTAGAACGTACAATGGCTGCTTGGTAAACAAAATACTCAATACTTCCACAATGAAGCAAAGATCCTCCCAGTACGATCACACTCCAACATAACCCATTTAAACCACTCCATAACTAACTACGAACATCTACGCAGAAGTATGATTTCTAACCCACGCTCACACTTCAGCAGCCTCTACTCACACATACCCTAACCTCCAACAAAAGTAATACCGACAAATTGTTTATTTTTTTCTATGTCAGAGAATCCACTCACGAACAAAAGTCCACATCAAGGCAAGGCCTTAACTGAAATATAGAGAGGATTATCAAGGAAAGAAAAAGAGACAAGGCAAAGTATTTACGTATTTTGGAGTAAGTGAAATACCTGTCTTTTAATGTGTGCCAGCTCGTAGTCATTGGGAAAGACATGAAAGGATAGAGAGATCCAAAGTTTCGAGGTGTAAGGGAAGAAACAGTTTTCAAAACAGCCCACCCTTGAGGTGCCAACAGCCACACTGTAATCATGTGATGCAACAGCTTGCTGAGTTTAGCGTGGTCTAGCATGTGGTAGGGGGCACACAAACATCCAGCTCTTGGGATCAAACACGAAAGTAATTCCTACAGAAGAGGGGAAAGTAAACTGATATTAAGGCGTAAGGCAAGTGGGTCAGGTTTTAAAGTTGGCCTGGAAGAGTTCATCTGTCGGACCGCTTTCGACTCAACTTTCGCACGTAAAGATGCAGAGATAGAACCCCCCAGATGTTAGAGCTGTACCCCATACAAGAACAGGTCTTTAACATCGCCTCACCAAACGTACATATAAGGCCAAAGTCAGCCATGGTAAGGCATGTAATTATCAGTTTATTTCAAAAGTAAATTGTGCTCCTGTCTTTACACACAAACTGAATAATTCTTGATCCTTTTATTTGCAGGTAGACAACAAATTTCTTCCCTTCTAGACTCCGACCATAACACTCCCCACCGTCCCTGACCCACTCTCCATCACCCAGCTAATCCTTCATAAGCTTACTTTAAAGCTCCCAGCTTTAGATGCTCCTACGTGATCTGCCAGGATGATCTACTGCGAAGGGAATCACTACATGAACTAAAAACCCAAAGACCCTCCAGCAGCTTTGCCCTTCCTCCTCTACTGTTGGTTCAGTTTCTTATTTTCATTACTTGCTCGGTGGCTTTCTAACTTGATGTAATATTTGGTTATAATCCAGTTTCATAATACTGAGGAAATACTGACTACCACATTCAAGTTCTCATTTTTCATATAACTAGAATGAGTAGATGCAAATAGATACGCAGATCAATGAATGAAGTCATATATGCAAATAAGAAACTAAGAAAAATTATTCGTTAGTGACAAAGATTTTAGTCAAAGGCACAGTCCTTGTCAAAGACATATCTTAAAAGACACGGGGGAAGAAAAATGTGAATCAGGGAGAGAAAAAAGCGAGAATGAAAAAATAGTTAATGTTGGGAAAAATGGGAAGAAAAGATATTAAGGCTAGACCGGAAGCTTTATTCTGTTGAGAGAGAAAGTAAGACCAGGAAGCCTTACACCCGGGAGGTGTACGATGGTTCCGGACGGCGCTACACTCAAGACGGTAGTACGTGTAAAAAGCTTCCTGCTACTTGTGACTGAGAGACGTTACGAAACAAGACACACGCCGCTAACCTTCCAAAGCACCTTTTCTCGGGGACTGGGAGGGAGTTTGTCTTTTGTCAGCTGAGAATTATCTGACCACATGTCGATACACACTACAGTCATGAACTTCTGTCATCTGAACAGAATAGGTTACAGTGATGAGAAAGATGAAATTAACAGAGAGGAGACTCATCATTCAGTGTGGTTAGTGCCTCGTAAGATTAAATGATTTATTTATACGGCTTTTGAAAATCACCATAGTGTACAGGAAACATACACACACACACACCACACACACACACACACACACACACACACACACACACACACACACACACACCACACACACACACACACACACACCACACACACACACACACACACACATACACACACACACACCACACACACACACACACACACACACGCACACACCACACACACATACACACCACACACACACATACACACCACACAAACACACACACACACACACACACCACACAAACACACACACACACACACCACACAAACACACACACACACACTACACACACACACACACACACACACACACACACACACACACACACACACACACACACACACACACACACACATACACACCATACACACCAGTGAATTTCATTAAACAGAAACTCTACTTTTCCAGCCGTCAGTTAAGAGATGATCCAGATTAAGTCACAGGTCAAGAAGGTTATAATACCAGGAAGATTGTGACGACGATGATGGTGTATTGCTGTCACCACACTTACTGTACGACGATGATGATGACCACGGAGGGTCACTACACTTACTGTACGACGATGATGATGACCACGGAGGGTCAACACACTTACTGTACGACGGTGATGATCACCACGGAGGGTCACCACACTTACTGTACGACGGTGATGATGACCACGGAGGGTCACCACACTTACTGTACGACGGTGATGATGACCACGGAGGGTCACCACACTTACTGTACGACGGTGATGATGACCACGGAGGGTCACCACACTTACTGTACGACAGTGATGATGACCACGGAGGGTCACCACACTTACTGTACGACGGTGATGATGACCACGGAGGGTCACCACACTTACTGTACGACGGTGATGATGACCACGGAGGGTCACCACACTTACTGTACGACGGTGATGATGACCACGGAGGGTCACCACACTTACTGTACGACGATGATGATGACCACGGAGGGTCACCACACTTATTGTACGACGGTGATGATGACCACGGAGGGTCACCACACTTACTGTGGGTCGGTCATGATGACCACGGAGGGTCACCACACTTACTGTACGACGATGATGATGACCACGGAGGGTCACCACACTTACTGTACGACGGTGATGATGACCACGGAGGGTCACCACACTTACTGTACGACGATGATGATGACCACGGAGGGTCACCACACTTACTGTACGACGATGATGATGACCACGGAGGGTCACCACACTTACTGTAAGTCGGTCATGATGACCACGGAGGGTCACTACACTTACTGTGGTTCTCCATCGCCAGCTACAGGTTGGAGAGACTTGAAAGGGAAATGTTTACCCGTGGCTTTATCTTAAGTTTTATCTCCGAGAGATGTTATCACAGTATGCTGAATATACTCTAATATGGGAATGAGCATCACTTTCTGTATGATGACTCACTTCATATTTTCCTGCGAAGCTAAATTGTATCACAATAGGGTGATGATGAGGGAAGAAACTTCATCATTTGGGAATATGTTATCTGAAAAATGCTATGGAAAACGGAAAAACAGCAATGTTTTTATATCTGGGAATTTCATTGCGTTATCTAGATAGTTTTCGTTCTTTACATCCTCTTTTTGACCCAGAGCCTATTATGAATGATATTTGACTCTCTAGAATCTATGACTAGATACTAAATTCCCATATCTATGTTAATAAAAACTGAAATTATTATTCATTTCCTCTCTTTTTAGTGAGCAATAGTTTTGCATGGCATTGAGAGGCTAATTTAGTCAGCCATTCAGTGAACTGGTAATGAACAAGTACTTTTCATTCTCCATCAAACATTGTGATGAAATTTCAATGCGAAAGTTAGTTGGAATTGTATACATCAAATTAACGATTCATGAAATTTTTTTGGTCTGCACATTATGGTTCAATGTTATAGAGAAAATAGTAATACGTATATGATTATCATCTGGCCACCATGGAGAGGAGTTAGACATCATTCAATATAACATACATCAGTCAGGCGAGAGTAGAGAGGATGACAGTGATGAGGAAGTTGACATAGGATGAAGAATCAGTTGGGCCACACATCCAGTGTTGACACAGAGTATAGAGGCCACACAATGTACAAAGTTGGGGTGCCTGTATAACCATATAACAACACAGAGTTTAACCTTACACCTTCACAGTTGTCCTGCTCATGAGTACAACACTGGTCACGTAGAGAGAGTCTTTAACAACTTTAAAGTTTTATTCTACAGAAAGAAAAAAGAAAATCAACACAGTGATTGCTCGGCGGGACACTTCAAACATTCCTTTAACGAAGACAAATTGACGGACTTACGCGGGATGGTCAGTGTATAGTTCATTTCGTCTTTTATCCATGTCAGACGCGTCCTGTTAACTCCACAGTTTCTCTTTTCATTCGTTTTAACCTTTCACTCTCTGTTCTGCCATATAATCCAATCTACGTATATATTCGTGTTCATCTAACCCTTGTAACAAAAACTGAGTCAGTTTTTCTCCGGTCTTCTGAAGAATTCCTCTACAAAACTCGTCACTTTCCCCTGGAATACAATTTCCTTTCTTGAGAAACTGTCTCGTCCTTTAAGTCTCTAGGTTACATGTACACCAAGAATCATTATATGGAGTAGATTTAGCAATGCCACAGTTTCTTACAAATCATACTATAAAACCATGTGAATTGCAAACTTGTGTACACAAGACGTGTAACATTCTGATTTTCTTGTATGTAAACGTATTAATGTGATAACTAGACCAAAGGCCTCTTGAAGCTACGAGGAATAATTCAAAGACAGTTTGCCTTTATAATAGTCAGTATATATGTATCTCCATGCATATACGTCAGCGTATATGTATACAGCGATACAAATCAGATTCTAAAACCTTTGGTAAACATGTGATTGTCCAATTTGGACAATCGCATGTTTACCAAATGGCGTCCTAGCTTCGTCTCTTCGATGTATATCAACTGACTGTTATATTTCTCTCTTGTGTCTTCCCTGATGATGTGATTATTACACGAAAGTGCACTTGGGAACTTTTCGTGTTTCATTTTCCTCGTGGACTCATAGGAATATATATATATATATATATATTCGTGTTCATCTAACCCTTGTAACAAAAACTGAGTCAGTTTATATAATATATATATATATATATATATATATATATATATATATATATATATATATATATATATATATATACACATATATATATATATATATATATATATATATATATATATATATATATATATATATATATATATATATATATATATATTTTTTTTTTTTTTTTTTTTTTTTTTTTTTATACTTTGTCGCTGTCTCCCGCGTTTGCGAGGTAGCGCAAGGAAACAGACGAAAGAAATGGCCCAACCCCCCCCATACACATGTACATACACACGTCCACACACGGAAATATACATACCTACACAGCTTTCCATGGTTTACCCCGGACGCTTCACATGCCTTGATTCAATCCACTGACAGCACGTCAACCCCGGTATACCACATCGCTCCAATTCACTCTATTCCTTGCCCTCCTTTCACCCTCCTGCATGTTCAGGCCCCGATCACACAAAATCCTTTTCACTCCATCTTTCCACCTCCAATTTGGTCTCCCTCTTCTCCTCGTTCCCTCCACCTCCGACACATATATCCTCTTGGTCAATCTTTCCTCACTCATTCTCTCCATGTGCCCAAACCATTTCAAAACACCCTCTTCTGCTCTCTCAACCACGCTCTTTTTATTTCCACACATCTCTCTTACCCTTACGTTACTTACTCGATCAAACCACCTCACACCACACATTGTCCTCAAACATCTCATTTCCAGCACATCCATCCTCCTGCGCACAACTCTATCCATAGCCCACGCCTCGCAACCATACAACATTGTTGGAACTACTATTCCTTCAAACATACCCATTTTTGCTTTCCGGGATAATGTTCTCGACTTCCACACATTTTTCAAGGCTCCCAAAATTTTCGCCCCCTCCCCCACCCTATGATCCACTTCCGCTTCCATGGTTCCATCCGCTGACAGATCCACTCCCAGATATCTAAAACACTTCACTTCCTCCAGTTTTTCACCATTCAAACTCACCTCCCAATTGACTTGACCCTCAACCCTACTATACCTAATAACCTTGCTCTTATTCACATTTACTCTTAACTTTCTTCTTCCACACACTTTACCAAGCTCCGTCACCAGCTTCTGCAGTTTCTCACATGAATCCGCCACCAGCGCTGTATCATCAGCGAACAACAACTGACTCACTTCCCAAGCTCTCTCATCCCCAACAGACTTCATACTTGCCCCTCTTATATATATATATATATATATATATATATATATATATATATATATATATATATACATTAGGGAGCGGGGGGCTGGAAATCCTCCCCTCTCTTTTTTTTTTAATTTTCCAAAAGAAGGAACAGAGGGGGCCAGGTGAGGATATTCCAAAAAAGTCCCAGTCCTCTGTTCTTAACGCTACCTCGCTAACGCGGGAAATGGCGAATGGTTTAAAAGAAAAGAAAATATATATACATATATATATATATATATATATATATATATATATATATATATATATATATATATATATTTTTTTTTTTTTTATTATACTTTGTCGCTGTCTCCCGCGTTTGCGAGGTAGCGCAAGGAAACGGACGAAAGAAATGGCCCAACCCCCCCCCATACACATGTATATACATACGTCCACACACGCAAATATACATACCTACACAGCTTTCCATGGTTTACCCCAGACGCTTGACATGCCTTGATTCAATCCACTGACAGCACGTCAACCCTGGTATACCACATCGCTCCAATTCACTCTATTCCTTGCCCTCCTTTCACCCTCCTGCATGTTCAGGCCCCGATCACACAAAATCTTTTTCACTCCATCTTTCCACCTCCAATTTGGTCTCCCTCTTCTCCTCGTTCCCTCCACCTCCGACACATATATCCTCTTGGTCAATCTTTCCTCACTCATTCTCTCCATGTGCCCAAACCACTTCAAAACACCCTCTTCTGCTCTCTCAACCACGCTCTTTTTATTTCCACACATCTCTCTTACCCTTACGTTACTCACTCGATCAAACCACCTCACACCACACATTGTCCTCAAACATCTCATTTCCAGCACATCCATCCTCCTGCGCACAACTCTATCCATAGCCCACGCCTCGCAACCATACAACATTGTTGGAACCACTATTCCTTCAAACATACCCATTTTTGCTTTCCGAGATAATGTTCTCGACTTCCACACATTCTTCAAGGCCCCCAGAATTTTTGCCCCCTCCCCCACCCTATGATCCTCTTCCGCTTCCATGGTTCCATCCGCTGCCAGATCCACTCCCAGATATCTAAAACACTTCACTTCCTCCAGTTTTTCTCCATTCAAACTCACCTCCCAATTGACTTGACCCTCAACCCTACTGTACCTAATAACCTTGCTCTTATTCACATTTACTCTTAACTTTCTTCTTCCACACACTTTACCAAACTCAGTCACCAGCTTCTGCAGTTTCTCACATGAATCAGCCACCAGCGCTGTATCATCAGCGAACAACAACTGACTCACTTCCCAAGCTCTCTCATCCCCAACAGACTTCATACTTGCCCCTCTTTCCAAAACTCTTGCATTTACCTCCCTAACAACCCCATCCATAAACAAATTAAACAACCATGGAGACATCACACACCCCTGCCGCAAACCTACATTCACTGAGAACCAATCACTTTCCTCTCTTCCTACACGTACACATGCCTTACATATATATATATATATATATATCTTTCTTTCTTTTCTTTCAAACTATTCGCCATTTCCCGCATTAGCGAGGTAGCGTTAAGAACAGAGGACTGGGCCTTTGAGGGAATACCCTCACCTGGCCCAATTCTCTGTTCCTTCTTTTGGAAAATTGAAAAAAAAAAAAAAAAAAAAACGAGAGGGGAGGATTTCCAGCCCCCCGCTCCCTCCCCTTTTAGTCGCCTTCTACGACACGCAGGGAATACGTGGGAAGTATTCTTAATCCCCTATCCCCAGGGATAATATATATATATATATATATATATATATATATATATATATATATATATATATATATATATATACATATATAAATGAGAGTTGGGGTGAGAGAGTATGATTAAATTTTACGGAAAATAAAAAGATGTTTTAGATGGAGGTAAATAAAGTGCGTAAGACAAGGGAACAAATGGGAACTTCAGTGAAGGGTGCAAATGGGGAGGGGATAACAAGTAATGGTGATGTGAGAAGGAGATGGAGTGAGTATTTTGAAGGTTTGTTGAATGTGTTTGATGATGGAGTGGCACATATAAGGTGTTTTGGTCGAGGTGGTGTGCAAAGTGAGAAATGATTTGGTAAATAGAGAAGAGGTAGTAAAAGCTTTGCGGAAGATGAAAGCCGGCAAGACAGCGGGTTTGGATGGTATTGCAGTGGAATTTATTAAAAAAGGTGGTGACTGTATTGTTGACTGGTTGGTAAGTTTATATAATGTATGTATGATTCATAGTGAGGTGCCTGAGGATTGGCGGAATGCTTGCATAGTGCCATTGTACAAAGGCAAAGGGGACAAAGGTGAGTGCTCAAATTACAGAGGTATAAGTTTGTTGAGTATTCCTGGAAAATTATATGGGAGGGTATAGATTGAGAGGGCGAAGGCATGTATAGAGCATCAGATTGGGGAAGAGCAGTGTGGTTTCCGAAGTGATAGAGGATGTGTGGATCAGGCGTTTGCTTTGAAGAATGTATGTGAGAAATACTTAGAAAAGCAAATGGATTTGCATGTATTATTTATGGATCAGGAGAAGGCATATGATAGAGTTGATAGAGATGCTCTGTGGAAGATATTAAGAATATATGGTGTGGGAGGCAAGTTGTTAGAAGCAGTGGAAAATTTTTATCGAGGATGTAAGGCATGTGTACGTGTAGGAATGGAGGAAAGAGATTGGTTCTCAGTGAATGTAGGTTTGCGACAGGGTGTGTGATGTCTCCATGGTTGTTTAATTTGTTTATGGATGGGGTTGTTAGGGAGGTGAATGCAAGAGTTTTGGAAAGAGGGGCAAGTATGCAGTCTGTTGTGAAGGAGAGAGCTTGGGAAGTGAGTCAGTTGTTCTTCGCTGATGATACAGCGCTGGTGGATGATTCATGTGAGAAACTGCAGAAGCTGGTGACTGAGTTTGGTAAAGTGTGTGAAAGAAGAAAGTTGAGAGTAAATGTGAATAAGAGCAAGGTTATTAGGTACAGTAGGGTTGAGGGTCAGGTCAATTGGGAGGTAAGTTTGAATGGAGAAAAACTGGAGGAAGTGAAGTGTTTTAGATATCTGGGAGTGGATTTGGCAGCGGATGGAACCATGGAACTGGAAGTGAATGATAGGGTGGGGGAGGGAGTGAAAATATGTATGTATATATATATATATATATATATATATATATATATATATATATATATATATATATATATATATTTTTTTTTTTTTTTTTTTTTTATACTTTGTCGCTGTCTCCCGCGTTTGCGAGGTAGCGCAAGGAAACAGACGAAAGAAATGGCCCAACCCCCCCTATACACATGTATATACATACGTCCACACACGCAAATATACATACCTACACAGCTTTCCATGGTTTACCCCAGACGCTTCACATGCCTTGATTCAATCCACTGACAGCACGTCAACCCCGGTATACCACATCGCTCCAATTCACTCTATTCCTTGCCCTCCTTTCACCCTCCTGCATGTTCAGGCCCCGATCACACAAAATCTTTTTCACTCCATCTTTCCACCTCCAATTTGGTCTCCCTCTTCTCCTCGTTCCCTCCACCTCCGACACATATATCCTCTTGGTCAATCTTTCCTCACTCATTCTCTCCATGTGCCCAAACCACTTCAAAACACCCTCTTCTGCTCTCTCAACCACGCTCTTTTTATCTCCACACATCTCTCTTACCCTTACGTTACTCACTCGATCAAACCACCTCACACCACACATTGTCCTCAAACATCTCATTTCCAGCACATCCATCCTCCTGCGAACAACTCTATCCATAGCCCACGCCTCGCAACCATACAACATTGTTGGAACCACTATTCCTTCAAACATACCCATTTTTGCTTTCCGAGATAATGTTCTCGACTTCCACACATTCTTCAAGGCCCCCAGAATTTTCGCCCCCTCCCCCACCCTATGATCCACTTCCGCTTCCATGGTTCCATCCGCTGCCAGATCCACTCCCAGATATCTAAAACACTTCACTTCCTCCAGTTTTTCTCTATTCAAACTCACCTCCCAATTGACTTGACCCTCAACCCTACTGTACCTAATAACCTTGCTCTTATTCACATTTACTCTTAACTTTCTTCTTCCACACACTTTACCAAACTCAGTCACCAGCTTCTGCAGTTTCTCACATGAATCAGCCACCAGCGCTGTATCATCAGCGAACAACAACTGACTCACTTCCCAAGCTCTCTTATCCCCAACAGACTTCATACTTGCCCCTCTTTCCAAAACTCTTGCATTTACCTCCCTAACAACCCCATCCATAAACAAATTAAACAACCATGGAGACATCACACACCCCTGCCGCAAACCTACATTCACTGAGAACCAATCACTTTCCTCTCTTCCTACACGTACACATGCCTTACATCCTCGATAAAAACTTTTCACTGCTTCTAACAACTTTCCTCCCACACCATATATTCTTAATACCTTCCACAGAGCATCTCTATCAACTCTATCATATGCCTTCTCCAGATCCATAAATGCTACATACAAATCCATTTGCTTTTCTAAGTATTTCTCACATACATTCTTCAAAGCAAACACCTGATCCACACATCCTCTACCACTTCTGAAACCACACTGCTCTTCCCCAATCTGATGCTCTGTACATGCCTTCACCCTCTCAATCAATACCCTCCCATATAATTTACCAGGAATACTCAACAAACTTATACCTCTGTAATTTGAGCATTCACTCTTATCCCCTTTGCCTTTGTACAATGGCACTATGCACGCATTCCGCCAATCCTCAGGCACCTCACCATGAGTCATACATACATTAAATAACCTTACCAACCAGTCAACAATACAGTCACCCCCTTTTTTAATAAATTCCACTGCAATACCATCCAAACCTGCTGCCTTGCCGGCTTTCATCTTCCGCAAAGCTTTCACTACCTCTTCTCTGTTTACCAAATCATTTTCCCTAACCCTCTCACTTTGCACACCACCTCGACCAAAGCACCCTATATCTGCCACTCTATCATCAAACACATTCAACAAACCTTCAAAATACTCACTCCATCTCCTTCTCACATCACCACTACTTGCTATCACCTCCCCATTTGCGCCCTTCACTGAAGTTCCCATTTGCTCCCTTGTCTTGCGCACTTTATTTACCTCCCTCCAGAACATCTTTTTATTCTCCCTAAAATTTAATGATACTCTCTCACCCCAACTCTCATTTGCCCTTTTTTTCACCTCTTGCACCTTTCTCTTGACCTCCTGTCTCTTTCTTTTATACATCTCCCACTCAATTGCATTTTTTCCCTGCAAAAATCGTCCAAATGCCTCTCTCTTCTCTTTCACTAATACTCTTACTTCTTCATCCCACCACTCACTACCCTTTCTAATCAACCCACCTCCCACTCTTCTCATGCCACAAGCATCTTTTGCGCAATCCATCACTGATTCCCTAAATACATCCCATTCCTCCCCCACTCCCCTTGCTTCCATTGTTCTCACCTTTTTCCATTCTGTACTCAGTCTCTCCTGGTACTTCCTCACACAGGTCTCCTTCTCAAGCTCACTTACTCTCACCACCCTCTTCACCCCAACATTCACTCTTCTTTTCTGAAAACCCATACAGATCTTCACCTTAGCCTCCACAAGATAATGATCAGACATCCCTCCAGTTGCACCTCTCAGCACATTAACATCCAAAAGTCTCTCTTTCGCACGCCTGTCAATTAACACGTAATCCAATAACGCTCTCCGGCCATCTCTCCTACTTACATAAGTATACTTATGTATATCTCGCTTTTTAAACCAGGTATTCCCAATCATCAGTCCTTTTTCAGCACATAAATCTACAAGCTCTTCACCATTTCCATTCACAACACTGAGCACCCCATGTATACCAATTATTCCCTCAACTGCCACATTACTCACCTTTGCATTCAAATCACCCATCACTATAACCCGGTCTCGTGCATCAAAACCACTAACACACTCATTCAGCTGCTCCCAAAACACTTGCCTCTCTTGATCTTTCTTCTCATGCCCAGGTGCATATGCACCAATAATCACCCACCTCTCTCCATCAACTTTCAGTTTTACCCATATTAATCGAGAATTTACTTTCTTACACTCTATCACATACTCCCACAACTCCTGTTTCAGGAGTATTGCTACTCCTTCCCTTGCTCTTGTCCTCTCACTAACCCCTGACTTTACTCCCCAGACATTCCCAAACCACTCTTCCCCTTTACCCTTGAGCTTCGTTTCACTCAGAGCCAAAACATCCAGGTTCCTTTCCTCAAACATACTACCTATCTCTCCTTTTATCACATCTTGGTTACATCCACATACATTTAGGCACCCCACTCTGAGCCTTCGAGGAGGATGAGCACTCCCCGCGTGACTCCTTCTTCTGTTTCCCATTTTAGAAAGTTAATACAAGGAGGGGAGGATTTCTGGCCCCCTGCTCCCGTCCCCTCTAGTCCCCTCTAGTCTATATATATATATATATATATATATATATATATATATATATATATATATATATATATATATATATGTATATGTATATTATCATTGTTATTATAATTATCCATTTATTTTATTTTGTCGCTGTCTCCCGCGCCAGCAAGGTAGCGCAAGGAAACACACGAAAGAATGGCCCAACCCACCCACATACACATGTATATACATACACGTCCACACACACGCAAATATACATACCTATACATCTCAACGTATACATGTATACACACACACAGACATATACATATATACACATGTACATAGTTCATACCGTCTGCGTTTATTCATTCCCATCGCCACCTCGCTACACATGAAATAACAACCCCCTCCCCCCTCATCTGCGCGAGGTAGCGTTTTGAAAAGACAACAAAGACCACATTCTTTCACACTCAGTCTCTAGCTGTCATGTAATAATGCACCGAAACCACAGCTTCCTTTCCACATCCAGGCCCCACAGAACTTTCCATAGTTTACCCAAGACGCTTCACATGTCCTGGTTCAATCCATTGACAGCACGTCGACCCCGGTATACAACATCGTTCCAATTCACTTATTCCTTACACGCCTTTCACCCTCCTGCATGTTTAGGCACCGATCACTCAAAATATTTTTCATTACCAATCTGACCAACATAAAATTCATCACAGTTTCCACAAGGAACTTTATAGATGCAACCAAGAGAATTTTCTGGTGAATTCCTGATTAAGATATTTTTTATATGTAGATTTAGTCAACAAGCTAAACAATATCAATATTAATTTTGATATCAAATTAGTTAGCTTTGATGTTTCCTCACTTTTCACTAAAGTTCCAGTTGATGACCTTTTAGAATATTTATTTGATGTCTTGGATGATATTCAATTACCTGTTTCAAAATCTAATTTCATTGAACTGATAAAATTGTGTATAAAAGACTGTGTATTTCAATTTAATGGAGATTATTATGCTCAAAAATTTGGTATGGCAATGGGTAACCCTCTTTCACCTGTACTAAGTAATCTTTATGTGGAATTTTTTGAAACAAAATTACTAAAGGATATCTTACCTTCTAATGCAATTTGGTTTAGGTATGTAGATGATGTTCTTTGTGTTTGGCCAACAAATGAAAATTTACAAATATTTCTCCCCTTACTTAACAATTTAGTACCTTCCATCAAATTTACTGTAGAAAATGAAAATAATGGTATGTTACCATTTTTAGATTGCATGATCCATAGACAAGGAAACAAGTTTAAGTTTAGCATATACAGAAAACCCACCAATGTGTGCTCATATATCCAATATTACTCATCTCAACATGACAGAGTTAAATTATCATCATTTCAATCTATGTTCCTAAGGGCATTACTTATTTGCAGTCC
Organism: Panulirus ornatus; assembly: GCF_036320965.1. NCBI lineage: Eukaryota > Metazoa > Arthropoda > Malacostraca > Decapoda > Palinuridae > Panulirus > Panulirus ornatus. Next base: position 20,865,091 of record NC_092237.1, on the reverse strand, counting down.
AGAGTTTATTGATGATGAGTTTGAGAAGATATATCCTATTGGATCTAAGTTAAAGTACCCTAGATCTTTCATTGATAAATCCCTTAAGTTAGCAAATAAATCATTTTATAGAGTTGAGCCCAAACCTCCCATTCACACCATGAATCTTTTAGTTCACCCTTTTAATAATAATTTCACTTTGCTTCCCATGTTGCTTAAATCCTTTAAATGTTGCCTTTAGCAACAATAATACTATAAAGAATATCTTAATCAGGAATTCACCAGAAAATTCTCTTGGTTGCATCTATAAAGTTCCTTGAGGAAACTGTGATAAATTTTATGTTTATCAGACTGGTAAGGATCTTTCTCTTAGACTTAAGCAACATAAATATAGTATAAGAACGGGACAAGAATCAAATGCCTTGTTCATTCATGTTAAAAACTATGATCATTGTATTGACTGGAGTAAGGCCATCTCAGTTGTTAACTCTAACTCTATTACCAAGAGAAATATCATTGAATCTTCTATTATTAAATACACAAAGAATTATAATCTTAATATTTGTGATGGTCTGTACAAGTTAGATGACCTTATTGTTGATAAGATTTGTAAAATGATAAGTTTATGAACGCTCGTTGTATGTTTTGGACAATCACATGTTTACCAAATGGCGTCCTAGATTCGTCTCTTCGATGCATGTCAACTGACTGTTATATTCCTCTCTTGTGTCTCCCCTGATGATGTGATCATTACACGAAAGTGCACTTGGGAACTTTTCGTTTTTCATTTTCCCCGTGGACTCGTAGGAATACGTATACTTATGTATATCTCGCTTTTTTAAACCAGGTATTCCCAATCACCAGTCCTTTTTCAGCACATAAATCTACAAGCCCTTCACCATTTCCATTTACAACACTGCATACCCCATGTATACCAGTTATTCCCTCAACTGCCATATATATTTTTTTTTTCTTTAATTTTCCAAAAGAAGGAACAGAGAATTGGGCCAGGTGAGGGTATTCCCTCAAGGCCCAGTCCTCTGTTCTTAACGCTACCTCGCTAATGCGGGAAATGGCGAATAGTTTGAAAGAAAAAAAAGAAAAAAAAAAAAAATATATATATATATATATATATATATATATATATATATATATATATATATATATATATATATATATATATATATATATATATATTCTCTCTTTCTTTTGTCTTTCTTTGCCTTTTCATTTTCATATTTTTCATATCTTTTTAGTTCTTTCCTCTAGAGTCAGTGGGGTTAGCTGCTAGTCCTAGGCACGTAATGCATCTGTGGCATGCATCCAAAATAGTTTCAGTCTCATAATCGTAAAGTGAACACATTTGTCATATACCATATTCAAAGGAGGTCAACAGATACGACTATGCCCAGATCATCATGCAAGCAGCGTGATATAAAACTTGGGACAAGTGACATGAAGAGCCAATTCGTTTAAATCTTGATGTTTTCTTACATTTTTACTTCGTCCTGCCGTGTCAAGGGTTTTGCGAGATGATTTTACAAGAACGTTCGTATGATTTTATATGTAACGTTTCCAACAATGAGACAGTTCCATCTATATGTAGTCGCTAAACCTTTTTTCTAATCCATTTTATTCATCTTTGTAATATGGAGCAAACATATCATTCTGGCTACACCTGGATACAGCTTACTCCTGAAATATACCACGCACTTCAGAGTATATGATGTGTTAGTTGTTCCCCATCAACCGCAGCTTCTTATGTATATTACACTACTTGCAATTTCTGTATTGTTTCTCTGAGGAAAATATCCATCCGTCATAATTAAGACACTTGAAATATCTTTTGAAATATATATAGCAACGATTTATTTGCAACTCTCTTTGTTGCTTAAAGCAAGTTATATTGTGGAAGCGAGTATAGTCTCAAGATAGTAAGAACATGTCTACTTTTCCAGTGAATGCATCAATAGGCTCGGCTGGAAGGTATTCCTGGAATGCATTAAAGTGTTTTGTCCGAGTTGTATAAAATCTACGATGTCAGTTCAATGCGACTGCATCTTGTAGTGTGTCTTTAGGACGTACATACACCCGACTGGTTTCATCAAGCAGTGAAGGTCGCCTCTGCTATTCTGATTATAAATGAATCATAATCGGGAGCAAATCTTCATCCTGAGCGATGTAATAAGAGAGTTAAATCATAATCACGAATTTTCAACGTTTTTCTGTCTTATCATTTAAACCTGTATTGTCCTGGCTCTTAGCCGCCCACAGGACGACGTCCTCTGTGGTACAACTTAAACAAAGTAAATGACGTCGATTATTGTCCAATTTTCTTTTCACTGCTTTGGTGTCCTAGTCAGCTGGATCACCGCCCTCTTCCTGGGAATCTGTCCAGTTCAGGACCGTGAATGCAACAAGTAGTTATCGATTATAGACAAGACGGCCCCAGATCTGCCTCATTTACCTCGTTGTTGCTCTGCAGGAGGACACATCCAATAACTGCCTGAGTTGGGGTCGTGGTGTATTGGCTGGAGACTGACGCCTTCAACACATACAGTCAGAGTCCGAGGCCGTGCTGAGGTTACTGGTCAAGGTCTTGCCTTGGGTGGAGTCGAGACAGACCAGAGAAATGTTTAATGTTTTTCCTGAACAGCGACTTCCTCTATAGACCAGACGGCAGAGCCCGACGATCCCTTCAGCTTAAGGCTCTGCTTAAGTATCCGCATCAACACCGACATTGAACTATAGCGGAAACCTACAAGTTGTTAGCAGTGATCCTCCACAGTGCTTCTCTGTTATGTCTTTTTCTTTCAAATTATCACAATCGGTGTTAGCTGGAGGAGCCTCCTGCTTTTTCCTTTTAACTTAGTAACTCCCTCTATTTTTTCTTTACACTTGAAGAACAGCTTGTCTGACGCGAAGAGGAATTACACCCGATATATGTCTAATTAAACAGCGCCAGGAGCTGTACAGAAGCAGACGTAATCTGTCTACCATACCCAGGAGGTCATATGAGCCAAGTATGAATGCCAGAGAAGACGACGCTTGTAATGAAAGCCGTTACCAATAAACCGTAGACAATTAAGTTAGATCCTAGAAGAGAGTATACATGTACAACGGACGTCTAAACCAAACGTTTAGAGACAGTAAGAACATTTATCTACAGGTGTCTTCTTGTACCGTGGAACACATGGTACCAGACAGTATACTGAGACGCGAGTCTCAGCCAGGAAGATACCACACTAAGGTCACCTGAGGTGACGTCGGGTGGTATTTTGAGTGCTTTCTCTCCACATTGAAGGACTAACCATCTGGGTCTGGGGTGACCGGTAGGTGGAGTCTCCCGGGACTGGTCCACACAGGTCAACTGTATCTTGAGTCAACCATGTATTATGGTGCACAAAGACAAGAGTAAATCAATGGTGATTATACTGAAAAAAATAGTTTCATCGTTTGTTTTTCAACACAGGAATGCCATAAAACTGTGAATAAGGTACACAAAATAGGAATGTCATAAGACTGTGAACAAAGTACTCAACACAGGAATTTCATAAGACTGTGAACAAGGTACACAACATAGGAATGTCATAAGACTGTGAACAAGTTACACAACATAGGAATGTCATAAGACTGTGAACAAGTTACACAACATAGGAATGTCATAAGACTGTGAACAAGTTACACAACACCAATCTCTTCTGGTGAGGCGTCACAGATCCCCATAATCCCATGATTCCCTCAACATCATCAGTCAACATTCATCAACTCTCACGTCCAGCCAACCAGCCAGGTCAGGTGACTCAGACCAAAGTGATCTTGACTGCCGGTCACGCACGCTGAGGTGAAGTCAAGATTTGCGTTCTTAAAGTTACAGCTGCGATTCCTTTACATTTTCTGATGAAATAGAGAAAAACAAGTCCAGGATGTGGTGTACCATCCCTTTGAGTGGCGTGATATATCTATTTTTTTCTGAATATGGGAGTAGTAATCTGGATATTATCTTCCATACTTTTGCTACAATTTTCGATATCTTGCTTCATGATACAAATATGATATAGGTTTGGCACTCATTACGGGAAGAAACAAATAACGCAAATGTGAGTAATAGATATATGACACCATAATGAGAAACAGTAAGATATATTTGAAATGTCCTGAAAAACGCCAAGACTTCTCTGGAGGATGAAACATAAGGTGTTCTAGTGATTGAGGAACATACGGTGTAAAAGACTGTAAAGACGTAAGACTGCAAAATAAACCAATGACATTAATCAAACAAGACAAAAGACGCTAGTTAATTGTAAAGAACCTTTCATGATACGCGACTCCGAACCACCAGCAAAGTGAACAAATTTAAGTGTTCCTGTTCAGATCCTATACTGCCTCTTAAGTGTGTAAAGCCAAAACACGTTCAGATGTTTCCCACACCAGATTCTCCTGACATCTCTATGGACAAAATAGATAAATCTTATACCTTCTTGCTATCTTTACCTGGACATGGAAATACATTTTCTCTTCCTGGTCCGATCTAATGGAAACTTACTATTCCAGGAAGAGTTTGGCCGCCTCCAGTTTAATTCATCTGGCCCAACTTTGCCTGACCGGACGTAAAGATACAGCAGTGACCTGGATGGTGATGAGCTGGAAGGCTTGTCGGCTCCTGGGGAGGAAATTCTTCAGTGCCTGGAACAAGAACCTCCCTGGTCAACCCTGGGGCAAGACGATGGTTTAAATATACAGGTCCTGGGATCCGGAGTCACGGAGATTCTATACGGTGTTTAGAGACTGATCCAGCAGATAAACCCATCCATGGAAAGATATTTTCCGATCTCAGTCATTACAGTGCTTGTCCTGCCAGGCCATTTTAACTTCTGTGGTCAGAGTGGCAGAGTTCATACCGATGTACTTCATGTTTAAACCATGTTCATAATAGCCTTAGCGAAGACCCAGCGATTGATGTTGATGGATACGTGGATATGGTTCTTCTCTTCGGATGACTTAATCTTCACTGATATCTTAACATTACACTTCCCTGTACAACACCTAGTGGTTCATCATACCTTGTAGTAGACGTTCACCCACTTAGCCAACCGGAATCCTCTCTCTCTCTCTCTCTCTCTCTCTCTCTCTCTCTCTCTCTCTCTCTCTCTCTCTCTCTCTCTCTCTCTCGTGACTTACGTGATCTGGGATGAAGGTCTCTACTACCGTTAACTAATATTACACAGTGAAGTTAGACGGCGATAGCACAGTATAATATGGACGGCGTTCTACTGTGTTAGAATCAGTTATCTCTTTGTTCGGTTGTAAAACGACGTGTTGACCGTGGTTGACCTTCTCTCCCTTTGACAGCTAAAGGATTTTATATAATTTTTTCCTTTCTGAAAATTTTAGCTTTGGTATTTTTGTTCATATCCAATTCTCTTTCACCATATTGGTTATCTTCAGGATTTTTAGACTGCAGTAAATCCTCATTTACCTGTACATTAAAAAAATCTTGATCGTTACACTTTGATTTTTCATCTGATGGTTATGCTTTTCATGAACTCTTCAACTTATTTCAAAAGCGAATGAATCTCCTCTCTAAATTCTTTTGGTAAATCTAATTAGCATACATAAGATATCCTAATATTCAAAGCTGAGCTAAAATGTTTGACGAGGCTTATTTAAGTAGGTAATATTTAACATACAGTCTCACGGTAAGCAATTCCATTTCTTCCAGTAATTTCGTTATCTTGACCTTATCTTTTTACTTAAAATCTTCAGCATCTTCCTAAGTTTAGCGGTATTCATACGACTCACACACAAAGATGAATGCGTACAATGAGCGGTAAGGAAATCATCTTAGCATTCATCGAGTATTACCAATTACTATAATACATATGACACTGGGGAGGACCGGAAATTTACAATTAACAACACTGAGTTTGGACCATGTGTATCATTAAGATTTTTGCAGCTCATTTCATTCTCTCCATTAGTTTTGTTTTATGAACTTTTCTTAGCTTGTGATCTTCATTATTTCTACACGGTAGGAGAATCCTTTACTGAGGACAGATGACTAGTTTCCTATTTGTATGTATACGCTTAATTTGAATACTTGATTCATATCATTTACTACTTATTTCATCTGAAAGGTAGTTAATCTTCGCTGTTGTTATTTGCAACTGTGCTTATCCTGAGGTTAAAATAGCTATGTAGATAAAGCCTAAAGTTATGACTAAGAATATACTGAAAATGATCTTTGTGTATGTTTAGAAGTATAAAAAGGACAAGACCAACCTACAAAATAATAAATGACAAGTGAATGATAATCAGATGTTCACTGTTCTTTGCATCGTTGAAAAGCAAAAAGAAATAACTCCAATGTAAAAGATGATCTATTTCGCAAGATAATTTGGTCATGTCTTAGACCATATATTTCTCAAGAATGTAGTGTGTCAAGGACAGGATAGGACAGGAGTTTCGCATGACTGAGATTACATTACATTGCTCTAACGAGAAACCAGACACTGGCAAGGCTTCACTGAGTTGGTTCCGGAAATATTGGGGCTTAGCAGCAAAGTGAAATCAAAATATTTCCCTCCTTTCTTATCCATCCTCTGTTTTCCACCGCTTTCTTTCCGGTTTTCTTCTTCATTTTCATCATTTTCTCTCCCACCTACACTTTGGTGTCCCTCCCAACTCTTCTCTGATCCTGATTCAATATGTTCCGTCCTTCTCATTTCTCGTTCTTCTCGCCCGTTTCTCTTCGCTTCTATTCGCTATTCTCTCAACCATCCCTAATCCCTGTCACGTCCCATTCTTTGTCTAGACAGATATTACATAACTACATAGTTGGACATATGTTGTTCTGGATATATCAAGACAAAACTACATGACACACACACACACACACACACACACACACACACACACATATATATATATATATATATATATATATATATATATATATATATATATATATATATATATATAAATATATATATATATATATATATATATATATATATATATATATATATATATATATATATATATATATATATATATATATTTGGCCGAAGTGGTGTGCAAAGTGAGAGGGTAAGGAAATATTATTTGGTAAATAGAGAAGAGGTAGTAAAAGCTCTGCGGAAGATGAAAGCCGGCAAGGCAGCAGGTTTGGATGGTATTGCAGTGGAATTTATTAAAAAGGGGGGTGACTGTATTGTTGACTGGATGGTAAGATTATTCTATGTATGTATGACTCATGGTGAGGTGCCTGAGGATTGGCGGAATGCTTGCACAGTGCCATTGTACAAAGGCAAAGGGGATAAGACTGAGTGCTCAAATTACAGAGATATAAGTTTATTGAGTATTTCTGGGAAATTATATGGGAGGGTATTGATTGAGAGGGTGAAGGCATGTACAGAGCATCAGATTGGGGAAGAGCAGTGTGGTTTCAGAAGTGGTAGAGGATGTGTGGATCAGGTGTTTGCTTTGAAGAATGTATGTGAGAAATACTTAGAATAGCAAATGGATTTGTATGTAGTATTTATGGATCTGGAGAAGGCATATGATAGAGTTGATAGAGATGCTCTGTGCAAAGTATTAAGAATATACGGTGTGGGAGGCAAGTTGTTTGAAGCAGAGAAAAGTTTTATCGACGATGTAAGGCATGTGTACGAGTAGGAAGAGAGGAAAGTGATCGGTTCTTAGTAAATGTCGGTTTGCGGCAGGGGTGCGTGATGTCTCCATGGTTGTTTAATTTGTTTATGGATGGGGTTTTTAGGTAGGTGAATGCAAGAGTTTTGGTGAGAGGGGCAGGTATGCAGTCTGGTGTGGCTGAGAGCTTGGGAAGTGCGTCAGTTGTTGTTCGCTGATGATAGAGCGCTGGTGGCTGATTGGGTGAGAAACTGAAGAAGCTGGTGACTGAGTTTGGTAAAGTGTGTGAAAGAAGAAAGCTGAGAGCAACTGAATAAGAGCAATGTTATCAGGTACAGAAGGGTTGAGGGACAAGTCAATTGGGAGGTAAGTTTGAATGGAGAAAAACTGGAGGAAGTAAAGTGTTTTAGATATATGGGAATGGATTTGGCAGCGGATGGAACCATGGAAGCGGAAGTGAGGCACAGGGTGGGGGAGGGGGTGAAAGTTCTGGGGGCGTTGAAAAATGTGTGGAAGTCGAGAACATTATCTCGGAAAGCAAAAATGGGTATGTCTGAGGGAATAGTGGTTCCAACAATGTTATATGGTTGCAAGGTGTGGGCTATAGATAGAGCTGTGTGTTGGAAATGAGATGTGTGAGGACAAAATGAAGTGTGTGGTATTTTGATCGAGTAAGTAATGAAAGTGTAAGAGAGATGTGTGGAAATAAAAAGAGCGTGGTTGAGAGAACAGGAGAGGGTGTTTTGAAATGGTTTGGGCACATGGAGAGAATGAGTGAGGAAAGATTGACCAAGAGGATATATGTGTCGGAGGTGGAGGGAACGAGGAGAAGTGGGAGACCAAATTGGAGGTGGAAAGGTAGAGTGAAAAAGATTTTGAGTGATCGGGGCCTGAACATGCAGGACGGTGAAAGGCGGGCAAGGAATACAGTGAATTGGATCGATGTGGTATACCGGGGTTGACGTACTGTCAGTTGATTGAATCAGGGCATGTGAAGCGTCTGGGGTAAACCATGGAAAGTTGTGTGGGGCCTGGATGTGGAGAGGGAGCTGAGGTTTCGGGCATTATTGCATGACAGTTAGAGACTGAGTGTGAACGAATGGGGCCTTTGTTGTCTTTTCCTAGCGCTACCTCGCACACATGAGGGGGAGGGAGATGGTATTCCATGTTTGGCGAGGTGGCGATGGGAATGAATAAAGGCAGACAGTGTGAATTGTGTGCATGGGTATATATGTATGTGTCTGTGTATGTATATATATGTGTACATTGAGATGTATAGGTATGTATATTTGCGTGTGTGGACGTGTATGTATATACATGTGTATGGGGGTGGGTTGGGCCATTTCTTTCGTCTGTTTCCTTGCGCTACCTCGCAAACGCGGGAGACAGCGACAAAGTAAAATAATAATAATAATAAATGATATATATATATATATATATATATATATATATATATATATATATATCTATACTATCCGCCATTTCCCGCGTTAGCAAGGTAGCGTCAAGAACAGACGACTGAGCCTTTGAGGGAATATCCTCACTTGGCCCCCTCCTCTGTTCCTTCATTAGGAAAACTAAAAACGAGAGGGAAGGATTTCCAGGCCCCCGCTCCCTTCCCTTCTAGTCGCCTTCTACGACACGCAGGGAATACGTGGGAAGTATTCTTTCTCCCCTATCCCCAGGGATTATATATATATATATATATATATATATATATATATATATATATATATATATATATATATATATATATATGTGCAAGAGTTTTGGAAAGAGGGGCAAGTATGAAGTCTGTTGGGGATGAGAGAGCTTGGGAAGTGAGTCAGTTGTTGTTCGCTGATGATACAGCGCTGGTGGCTGATTCATGTGAGAAACTGCAGAAGCTGGTGACTGAGTTTGGTAAAGTGTGTGAAAGAAGAAAGTTAAGAGTAAATGTGAATAAGAGCAAGGTTATTAGGTACAGTAGGGTTGAGGGTCAAGTCAACTGGGAGGTAAGTTTGAATGGAGAAAAACTGGAGGAAGAAAAGTATTTTAGATATCTGGGAGTGGATCTGGCAGCGAATGGAACCATGGAAGTGGAAGTGGGTCATAGGGTGGGGGAGGGGGCGAAAATTCTGGGAGCCTTGAAGAATGTGTGGAAGTCGAGAACATTATCTCGGAAAGCAAAAATGGGTATGTTTGAAGGAATAGTGGTTCCAACAATGTTGTATGGTTGCGAGGCGTGGGCTATGGATAGAGTTGTGCGCAGGAGGATGGATATGCTGGAAATGAGATGTTTGAGGACAATGTGTGGTGTGAGGTGGTTTGATCGAGTAAGTAACGTAAGGGTAAGAGAGATGTGTGGAAATAAAAAGAGCGTGGTTGAGAGAGCAGAAGAGGGTGTTTTGAAATGGTTTGGGCACATGGAGAGAATGAGTGAGGAAAGATTGACCAAGAGGATATATGTGTTGGAGGTGGAGGGAACGAGGAGAAGTGGGAGACCAAATTGGAGGTGGAAAGATGGAGTGAAAAAGATTTTGTGTGATCGGGGCCTGAACATGCAGGAGGGTGAAAGGAGGGCAAGGAATAGAGTGAATTGGATCGATGTGGTATACCGGGTTTGACGTGCTGTCAGTGGATTGAATCAGGGCATGTGAAGCGTCTGGGGTAAACCATGGAAAGCTGTGTAGGTATGTATATTTGCGTGTGTGGACGTATGTATATACATGTGTATGGGGGTGGGTTGGGCCATTTCTTTCGTCTGTTTCCTTGCGCTATCTCGCAAACGCGGGAGACAGCGACAAAGCAAAAAAAAAAAAAAAATATATATATATATATATATATATATATATATATATATATATATATATATATATATATATATATATATATATATGTACGTTGAAATGTATAGGTAGTATATGTGTGTGTGGAGTATGTATATATATGTTTATATGGGAGGGTTGGGCCATCCTTTCGTCTGTTTCCTTGTGTTACCTCGCTAACGCGGGAGACAGCGACAAAGTATAATAAAACATAATTATATATATATATATATATATATATATATATATATATATATATATATATATATATATATATATATATATATATATATATATATGTAATAGTAATCAATTCTTAGAGGTATCAAATTTAGGACTATATTTATTTATAGTTTTCCATGTGTCTACGGCTGAACAACGTCAAATTTATACAGGAGTATAAATCACATCACAGTATTTCTAAAAGGCTGATCAGGTAAACCGTTGTCTCATATTTGAGAGATAATTAGATACAGCTTCCAGGTAGCAGTGAATTGTGATCATTAGTCTTTCTCTGTGAAAGGTCTCCCGTGTAATGAAATCCGTAACATTAATTTACATAACACTGGAATGTGAAGTTAATTTTTTGGAAATTATTTTTCTTCGCCAATGAATCAACTCATATATCTCTGAAAGAAAAATAAGAGATGCAGGATTTTAACTAATAATGTTTTCACTGTGTACTGAAGTGAAGATAATGGGCAATTGATGTCTGTTCCAAATATAGGAGGTAATACAGAGAGGGAAGCTTGACCACCGACATTGGTCCCTCAAATGCACAAGTATGTACAGGTATGTACAACATTATGTTTCATATGATCGCTCGGATTACAAATGTTCCCAAGATGATTTACTTATAATACTGGCGTCATGCTCCAGTTATCAATTTGATTCTTAGTTACAATGGTCTGAGAAAAGGACAAAAAATTTCATCTGTTTTTACAAAAAAAAGCGATCTTAACTAATTTTGATCTGCTCTTGCACGCTCTGTTATCAGTATGTGTAAAGGCAAATGATTGTAAAACTGACCAGATACATATATATATCAGATCATTCAAGATTAGTTTATTTTTCTTAGATGAAATAAGAAATAAGAAAAAAAGATATACTGAATAATGAAAAAGTATATGTTGCAGCTATTCATCAGTACAACTTGGAATCATCAGCTTTAGCTATGGTGAATTATCATCTTTTGTTTGTTGACATGTGGTCGTTCCTCTTCAGCAGTCGATACCCTAAGGGCCTTGGTAGCGTCTCTCCACCTCAGAAACGTTTTGGTGAAACCTTCTGCCCTGTACCACACTAACTGCACCCACGTCACCCGGGAGGGATTCTAGATGTGACTGCAGGAAGTGTCACTACAGGTTCATGTTACATCATAGAATGTTATACTTTCTGACGACGTCTTTGACAATATCCTGGTGATCATCCGAATTCTCATTTCCTTGCCAGTTCCTTAGGACGGTCGCAATCGTGAGTCAGACATCCTTTACACGGCTGTTCAATCTCTCCTCCAAACTTGGGTACAGGAACTGTTGTTGTATTAGTGACCCGGTAAACATTTTGTCTTGGAGTATGGCATGGCTAGTTTGTAGGAACTTGAGGAAAAGAGGTTGAAACCCTTGGCCTTCCTTGTTGAGGTCTTTTGCTTAAGTTTTCATTAGTTCAAGCTTAATGTGAAACTGTGGTGGCGGTCCTTTATTCACCCCAATACTGGATATTCCTCAAATTCATTCACCCCAATACTGGGTATTCCTTAAATTTCAAATATGTGGGGACGAAGCGTCCTATCCTGAGCCTATCGCTCTTAACATAATGTTGGTTTCTTGGTTCGGCTGTCCCGTAAGTGTAGAGACCATGAGTATTTGGGTGACATTCCTTGTTGTCCCACAACATGGCTGATGAATTTGGATTACAACACAGAAATTCGCTTGTGGCCATTGTATATGAGCAAGTCCAAAAAAGTCACAGAATATTCAAATGCTTTCTTCGTATGAACTGGATGGTTTGCTCGATGAGAAACAAGAAAGTGTCCATTGTACATCAATACTGCTTTTAAGCTTCAATTGGAAGAATCTATGGAAAAGACAACAATGATCAGAACTGTCCTTTTTCATTTCATTTACATAATGCTTTATAACAATATACAAGATATTCACGTTTTGAAGAAAACTGAACAAATTGTTCTTCACCATAGCCATACCAACAGAAATTTAAGAGCGACTGGGACTGGGTTCTGTTCATTCAGTCTTGATCTAAGTCACTCATCACATCACTTCAGTATGGGGTGTATCAATTTCGGCAACTGATTTTCACATGGCCTGTAAACATCGTCATCATGTGGGTAGGAAGTCCTGTCCTGGGCTTCAACGTCTGAATATTCCTCATAATTCAAAGGCACTTCTTGTGCACAAATTGTTCTTGAATATGATAAGACATCGGAAAGTAGAGGAGAGAAGAGGATACATGATAATCCCTTTACGCTTATCACTGTACCCAGATTTGGTTTGAGATTCTTCTCGAAAGCCTATCGTTGCAGAGTAACCACGAGAGATCTAAAAGCTGGTAGTGGGGCACGGGGACATCTCACAGCAGCCAATTCTGCAGCAACATGTTGCTCGAAGAGAGCAGTAATATTGTACTTACTATGTATATATATATAATATATATATATATATATATATATATATATAAATATATACATATATATATATATATATATATATATATATATATATATATATATATATATATATATATATATATATATATATATCTCATCCCTGGGGTTACTTCCCACGTATTTCCTACGTGTCGTAGAAGGCGACTAAAAGGTAAGGGAGCGAGGGGCTGGAAATCCTCCCCTCTCATTTTTAATTTTCCGAAAAAAAGAACAAAGAAGGGAGCCAAGTGAGGATTTCCTTCAAAGGCTCAGTCCTCTGTTCTTAACGCTACCTCGCTAACGCGGGAAATGGGGGGATAGTATGAAAAAAAGATATATATATATTACTTATTTTGCTTTATCGCTGTCTCCCGCGTTAGCGAGGTAGCGCAAGGAAACAGAGAACCAGAGGAAAGGATGGCCCAACCCATCCACATACACATGTATATACATACACGTCCAGACAAGCAAATATACATACCTATGCATCTCAACGTATACATATATATGCACACAAAGATATGTACATATATACACATGTACATAATTCATACTGTGCCTTTATTCACTCCCATCGCCACCCCGCTACACATGAAATAACAACCCCCTCCCCCCTTATGTGCGCGAGGTAGCGCGAGGAAAAGACAACAAAGGCCACATTCGTTCACACTCAGTCTCTAGCTGTCATGTAATAATGCACCGAAACCACAGCCGCCTTTCCACATCCAGGCCCCACACAACTTTCCATGGTTTACCCCGACGCTTCACATGCCCTGGTTCAATACACTGACAGCACGTCGACCCCGGTATACCACATCGTTCCAATTCACTCTATTCCTTGCACACCTATCACCCTCCAGCATGTTCAGACCCCGATCACTCAAAATCTTTTTCACTCCACCTATCCACCTAAAATTTGGTCTCCCAATTCTCCTCGTTCCCTCCACCTCCGACACATATATCCTCTTTGTCAATCTTTCCTCGCTCATTCTCTCCATATGACCAAACCATTTCAAAACACCCTCTTCTGCTCTCTCAACCACACTCTTTTTATTACCACACATTACTCTTACCCTACTATTACTTACTCGATCAAACCACCTCACACCACATATCGTCCTCAATCATCTCATTTCCACCACATCCACCCTCATCCGCACAACTCTACCTATAGCCCACGCCTCGAAACCATACAACATTCCTGGAACCACTATTCCTTCAAACATACCCATTTTTGCTTTCAGAGATAATGTTCTCGACTTCCACACATTCTTCAACGCTCCCATAACTTTCGCTCCCTCCCTCACCCTATGATCACTTCCACTTCCATGGTTCCATCCGCTGCCAAATACACTCCCAGATATCTAAAACACTTCACTTCCTCCAGTTTTTCTCAATTCAAACTTACCTCCCAATTGACTTGTCCCTCAACCCTATTGTACCTAATAACCTTGCTCTTATTCGCATTTACTCTCGACTTTCTTCTTTCACACACTTTACCAAACTCAGTCACCAGCTTCTGCAGTTTCTAACACGAATCCGCTACCAGCGTTGTATCATCAGCAAACAACAACTGTCTCACTTCCCAAGCTCTCTCATCCACAACAGACTTCATACTTGCCCCTCTTCCAAAACTCTTGCATTCACCTCCCTATAAACCCCATCCATAAACCAATTAAACAACCATGGAGACTTCACACACCCCTGCCACAAACCTAAATTCTCTGAGAAGCAATCACTTTCCTCTCTTCCTACACGTACACATGCCTTACATCCTCGATAAAAACTTTTCACTGCTACCAACCTGCCTCCCACACTATATATTCTTAATACCTTCCACAGAGCATCTCTATCAACTCTTATCATATGCCTTCTGCAGTCCCACAAATGCTACATACAAATCAATTTGCTTTTCTAAGTATTTCTCACATACATTCTTCAAAGCAAACACCTGATCCACCCATCCTATACCACTTCTGAAACCACACTGATCTTTCTTCTCATGCCCAGATGCATGTGCACCAGTAATCACCCATCTCTCTCCATCCACTTTCAGTTTTACCCATATCAATCTAGAGTTTACTTTCTTACACTGTATCACATACTCCCACCACTCCTGTTTCAGGAGTAGTGCTACTCCTTCCTTTGCTCTTGTACTTTCACTAACCCATGACTTCACTAACCCATAACTCCCAAGACATTCCCAAACTACTCTTCCCCTTTACCCTTGAGCTTCGTTTCACTCAAAGCCAAGACACCCAGGTTCCTTTCCTCAAACATACTACCTATCTCTCCTTTTTTCTCATCTTGGTTACATCCACACACATTTAGACACCCAAATCTGAGCCTTCGAGGAGGATGAGCACTCCCCGCGTGACTCCTTCTGTTTCTCCTTTTAGAAAGTTGAAATACAAGGAGGAGGGTTTCCAGCCCCCCGCTACCGTCCCCTTTAGTCGCCTTTTTACAACAAGTGAGGAATGCGTGGGAAGTATTTGTTCTCCCCTATCCCCAGGGATATATATATATATATATATATATATATATACCATGGAAAGTTCTGTGGGGCCTGGATGTGGAAAGGGAGCTGTGGTTTCTGTGTATTATCACATGACAGCTAGAGACTGAGTGTGAACGAATGGGGCCTTTATTGTCTTTTCCTAGCGGTACCTCGCACAAATGGGGGGGAGGGTGTTGTTATTCCAGGTGTGGCGGGATGGCGATGGGAATGAATAAGGGCAGACAGTATGAATTATGTACATGGGTATATATGTATATGTCTGTGTGTGTATATATATATGTATACATTGAGATGTATAGGTATATATATGTGCTGCGTGTGGACGTGTACGTACATACATGTGTATGTGGGTGGGTTGGGCCATTCTTTCGTCTGTTTCCTTGCGCTACCTCGCTAACGCGGGAGACAGCGACAAAGCAAAATAAATAAATACATATATATATATAAATTACATTTCTCTGCATTTTCAAGGTTTCCGGAAATCTGAAAGCGAAACAGCAAAAATGGTACATACACACAAACAAAAAAGAATCATATAACGAGCATGGGTAATATCTAGCTGCGTATATCCATGCCTCATGAATGAGGACGGTAGTAAAAACTGTACCAATGGAGGATCAGCTGAACCAGACCTGATACAGGAAAAACAATTACCCAGGCGGCTGGCTGTATTTACACCTAACGTACTTTCCAATATGAAATTTTTCATGCTCCCCGCACATCACGCACTGGTGTTATTATTGCATGAAGAATATATTGTTGATGTAGATTTCAGAGATTTTCATATTCAACCTGCTGTAATGGACGTGTCATGATAGTATGATATCAAATTAAGCAATAGTTGAATAAAAATTGACTTCGTGTTATATCTGAGTTGTATAAAAGTGGTCAACAACTGTGTAACATTTTTCTGGGAAGTATCTGTTCCATTCCAATAATGATAAGAATTATATAAAAATCCCACATATAAAGATAATGTCTAAGAATGATTATACAT
Source organism: Panulirus ornatus (assembly GCF_036320965.1). Lineage (NCBI taxonomy): Eukaryota > Metazoa > Arthropoda > Malacostraca > Decapoda > Palinuridae > Panulirus > Panulirus ornatus. The sequence continues at coordinate 20,848,478 of NC_092237.1, read as the reverse complement.
TTTCATTTTTCTACATATGTACTTATAAGTAATGGTAAACGTTTCCGTTCTCAACATTGTGTGTCTATGAACGTCAGCAGCCAGCACTAGCGCCCATCTCCGCAGTTGCACAGGTCATAGCAAAAGATGGAGCCTCAACACTGTGTCCTTTTGTATGTCAACAGCCAACTCTGGCGTTCAACACCGCTGTAGTCCAGAACACAACGCTGAAACGGTTACAAATGAAACCCAAAAAACTCTCACGTTAATCTTTAAACACAACAGATCTTTCAGAATCGTTCCAGTATGAGGGATTAACACTTTGGTATAGCAAAAGTATGAAATTGGGTAAGGGTAAACTGTCTCTTCACCGGGATATATATATATATATATATATATATATATATATATATATATATATATATATATATATAGGGGATAGGGGAGAAAGAATACTTCCCACGCATTCCTCACGTGTCGTAGAAGGCGACTAAAGGGGACGGGAGCGGGGGGCCAGAAACCCTCCCCTCCTTGTATTTTAACTTTCTAAAAGGGGAAACAGAAGAAAGAGTCACGCGGGGAGTGCTCATCCTCCTCGAAGGCTCAGAATGGAGTGTCTAAATGTATGTGGATGTAACCAAGATGAGAAAAAAGGAGAGATAGGTAGTATGATTGAGGAAAGGAACCTGGATGTTTTGGCTCTGAGTGAAACGAAGCTCAAGGGTAAAGGGGAAGAGTGGTTTGGGAATGTCTTGGGAGTAAAGTCAGGGGTTAGTGAGAGGACAAGAGCAAGGGAAGGAGTAGCACTACTCCTGAAACAGGAGTAGTGGGAGTATGTGATAGAGTGTAAGAAAGTAAACTCTATAATGATATGGGTAATGAGATGGGTGATTATTGGTGCATATGCACCTGGGCATGAGAAGAAAGATCATGAGCGGCAAATGTTTTGGGAGCAGCTGAATGAATGTGTTAGTAGTTTTGATGCACGAGACCGGGTTATAGTGATGGGTGATTTGAATGCAAAGGTGAGTAATGTGGCAGTTGAGGGAATAATTGGTATACATGGGGTGTTCACTGTTGTAAATGGAAATGGTGAAGAGCTTGTAGATTTATGTGCTGAAAAAGGACTGGTGATTGGGAATACCTGGTTTAAAAAGCGAGATATACATAAGTATACGTATGTATGTAGGAGAGATGGCCAGAGCGTTATTGGATTAAGTGCTAATTGATAGGCGTGCGAAAGAGAGACTTTTGGATGTTAATGTGCTGAGAGGTGAAACTGGAGGGATATCTGATCATTATCTTGTGGAGGCAAAGCTGAAGATTTGTAGATGTTTTCAGAAAAGGGAGAATGTTGGGGTGAAGAGAGTGGTGAGAGTAAGTGAGCTTGGGAAGGAGACTTGTGTGAGGAAGTACCAGGAGAGACTGACTACAGAATGGAAAAAGGTGAGAACAAAGGAGGTAAGGGGAGTGGGGGAAGAATAGGGTGTATTTAGGGAAGCAGTGATGGCTTGCGCAAAAGATGCTTATGGCATGAGAAGCGCGGGAGGTGGGCAGATTAGAAAGGGTAGTGAGGGGTGGGTGTTTTGGTCGAGGTGGTGTAAAAAGTGAGAGGTCTAGGGAGAATGATCTGGTAAGCAGAGAAGAGGTAGTGAAAGCTTTGCGGAAGATGAAAGCTGGCAAGGCAGCGGGGTTGGATGTTATTGCTGTGGAATCTATTAAAAAAGGGGGTGACTGTATTGTTGACTAGTTGGTAAGGTTATTTAATGTATGTAGGACTCATGGTGAGGTGCCTAAGGATTGGAGGAATGCCTCCATATTGCCATTGTACAAAGGCAAAGGGGACAAAGGTGAGTGCTCAAATTACAGAGGTATAAGTTTGTTGAGTATTCCTGGTAAATTATATGAAAGGGTATCGATTGAGAGGGTGAAGACATGTACAGAGCATCAGATTGTGGAAGAGCAGTGTGGTTTCAGAAGTGGTAGAGGATGTGTGGATCAGGTGTTTGCTTTGAAGAATGTATGTGAGAAATAATTAGAATAGCAAGTGGATTTGTATGTAGCATTTATGGATCTGGAGAAGGCATATGATAAGAGTTGATAGAGATGCTCTGTGGAAGGTAATAAGAATATATGGCGTGGGAGGCAGGTTGGTAGCAGTGAAAAGTTTTTATCAAGGATGTAGGGCATGTGTACGTGTAGGAAGAGAGAAAAGTGATTGGTTCTCAGTGAATGTAGGTTTGCGGCAGGGGTGTGTGATGTCTCCATGATTGCTTAATTTGTTTATGGATGGGTTTGTTAGAGAGGTGAATGCAAGAGTTTTGGAAAGAGGGGCAAGTATGAAGTCTGTTGTGGATCAGAGAGCGTGGGAAGTGAGTCAGTTGTTGTTCGCTGATGATACAGCGCTGCTGGTTGATTCATATGAGAAACTGCAGAAGCTGGTGACTGAGTTTGGTAAAGTGTGTGAGAGAAGAAAGTTGAGAGTAAATGTGAATAAGAGCAAGGTTATTAGGTACAGTAGGGTTGAGGGAGAAGTCGACTGGGAGGTAAGTTTGAATGGAGAAAAACTGGAGGAAGTGAAGGGTTCTAGATATCTGGGAGTGGATTTGGCAGGAGATGGAACCATGGAAGCGGAAGTGAATCATAGGGTTGGGGAGGGGGCGAAAATTCTGGGAGCGTTGAAGAATGTGTGGAAGTCGATAACATTATCACTGAAAGCAAAAATGGGTATGTTTGAAGGAATAGTGGTTCCAACAATGTTGTATGGTTGCGAGGCGTGGGCTATGGATAGAGTTATGCGCAGGAGGGTGGATGTGCTAGAAATGAGATGTTTGAGGACAATATGTGGTGTGAGGTGTTTTGATCGAGTAAGTAATAATAGGGTGAGAGAGATGTGTGGTAATAAAAAGAGTGTGGTTGAGAGAGCAGAAGAGGGTGTTTTGAAATGGTTCGGTCACATGGACAGAATGAGTGAGGAAAGATTGACCAAGAGGATATATGTGTCGGATGTGGAGGGAACGAGGAGAAGTGGGAGGCCAAATTGGAGGTGGAAAGATGGAGTGAAAAAGATTTTGTGTGATCGGGGCCTGAACATACAGGAGGGTGAAAGGAGGGTAAGGAATGGAGTGAATTGGATCGATGTGGTTTACCGGGGTTGACGTGCTGTCAGTGGATTGAATCAGGGCATGTGAAGCGTCTGGGGTAAACCATGGAAAGCTGTGTAGGTATGTATATTTGCGTGTGTGGACGTGTATGTATATACATGTGCATGGGGGTGGTTTGGGCCATTTCTTTCGTCTGTTTCCTTGCGCTACCTCGCAAATGCGGGAGACAGCGGAAAAAAAAAAAAAAAAAAAATATATATATATATATATATATATATATATATATATATATATATATATATATATATATAAGGGGAGTGGGGGAGGAATGGGATGTATTTAGGAAATCAGTGATGGATTGCGCAAAAGATGCTTGTGGCATGAGAAGAGTGGGAGGTGGGTTGATTAGAAAGGGTAGTGAGTGGTGGGATGAAGAAGTAAGAGTATTAGTGAAAGAGAAGAGAGAGGCATTTGGACGATTTTTGCAAGGAAAAAATGCAATTGAGTGGGAGATGTATAAAAGAAAGAGACAGGAGGTCAAGAGAAAGGTGCAAGAGGTGAAAAAAAGGGCAAATGAGAGTTGGGGTGAGAGAGTATCATTAAATTTTAGGGAGAATAAAAAGATGTTCTGGAAGGAGGTAAATAAAGTGCGTAAGACAAGGGAGCAAATGGGAACTTCGGTGAAGGGCGCAAGTGGGGAGGTGATAACAAGTAGTGGTGACGTGAGAAGGAGATGGAGTGAGTATTTTGAAGGTTTGTTGAATGTGTTTGATGATAGAGTGGCAGATATAGGGTGTTTTGGTCGAGGTGGTGTGCAAAGTGAGAGGGTTAGGGAAAATGATTTGGTAAACAGAGAAGAGGTAGTGAAAGCTTTGCGGAAGATGAAAGCCGGCAAGGCAGTAGGTTTGGATGGTATTGCAGTGGAATTTATTAAAAAAGGGGGTGACTGTATTGTTGACTGGTTGGTAAGGTTATTTAATATATGTATGACTCATGGTGAGGTGCCTGAGGATTGGCGGAATGCGTGCATAGTGCCATTGTACAAAGGCAAAGGGGATAAGAGTGAGTGCTCAAATTACAGAGGTATAAGTTTGTTGAGTATTCCTGGTAAATTATATGGGAGGGTATTGATTGAGAGGGTGAAGGCATGTACAGAGCATCAGATTGGGGAAGAGCAGTGTGGTTTCAGAAGTGGTAGAGGATGTGTGGATCAGGTGTTTGCTTTGAAGAATGTATGTGAGAAATACTTAGAAAAGCAAATGGATTTGTATGTAGCATTTATGGATCTGGAGAAGGCATATGATAGAGTTGATAGAGATGCTCTGTGGAAGGTATTAAGAATATATGGTGTGGGAGGAAAGTTGTTAGAAGCAGTGAAAAGTTTTTATCGAGGATGTAAGGGCATGTGTACGTGTAGGAAGAGAGGAAAGTGATTGGTTCTCAGTGAATGTAGGTTTGCGGCAGGGGTGTGTGATGTCTCCATGGTTGTTTAATTTGTTTATGGATGGGGTTGTTAGGGAGGTAAATGCAAGAGTTTTGGAAAGAGGGGCAAGTATGAAGTCTGTTGGGGATGAGAGAGCTTGGGAAGTGAGTCAGTTGTTGTTCGCTGATGATACAGTGCTGGTGGCTGATTCATGTGAGAAACTGCAGAAGCTGGTGACTGAGTTTGGAAAAGTGTGTGAGAGAAGAAAGTTAAGAGTAAATGTGAATAAGAGCAAGGTTATTAGGTACAGTAGGGTTGAGGGTCAAGTCAATTGGGAGGTGAGTTTGAATGGAGAAAAACTGGAGGAAGTGAAGGGTTCTAGATATCTGGGAGTGGATTTGGCAGGAGATGGAACCATGGAAGCGGAAGTGAATCATAGGGTTGGGGAGGGGGCGAAAATTCTGGGAGCGTTGAAGAATGTGTGGAAGTCGATAACATTATCACGGAAAGCAAAAATGGGTATGTTTGAAGGAATAGTGGTTCCAACAATGTTGTATGGTTGCGAGGCGTGGGCTATGGATAGAGTTATGCGCAGGAGGGTGGATGTGCTAGAAATGAGATGTTTGAGGACAATATGTGGTGTGAGGTCTTTTGATCGAGTAAGTAATAATAGGGTGAGAGAGATGTGTGGTAATAAAAAGAGTGTGGTTGAGAGAGCAGAAGAGGGTGTTTTGAAATGGTTCGGTCACATGGACAGAATGAGTGAGGAAAGATTGACCAAGAGGATATATGTGTCGGATGTGGAGGGAACGAGGAGAAGTGGGAGGCCAAATTGGAGGTGGAAAGATGGAGTGAAAAAGATTTTGTGTGATCGGGGCCTGAACATGCAGGAGGGTGAAAGGAGGGTAAGGAATAGAGTGAATTGGATCGATGTGGTTTACCGGGGTTGACGTGCTGTCAGTGGATTGAATCAGGGCATGTGAAGCGTCTGGGGTAAACCATGGAAAGCTGTGTAGGTATGTATATTTGCGTGTGTGGACGTGTATGTATATACATGTGCATGGGGGTGGTTTGGGCCATTTCTTTCGTCTGTTTCCTTGCGCTACCTCGCAAATGCGGGAGACAGCGGCAAAAAAAAAAAAAAAAAAAATATATATATATATATATATATATATATATATATATATATATATATATATATATATATATAAGGGGAGTGGGGGAGGAATGGGATGTATTTAGGAAATCAGTGATGGATTGCGCAAAAGATGCTTGTGGCATGAGAAGAGTGGGAGGTGGGTTGATTAGAAAGGGTAGTGAGTGGTGGGATGAAGAAGTAAGAGTATTAGTGAAAGAGAAGAGAGAGGCATTTGGACGATTTTTGCAGGGAAAAAATGCAATTGAGTGGGAGATGTATAAAAGAAAGAGACAGGAGGTCAAGAGAAAGGTGCAAGAGGTGAAAAAAAGGGCAAATGAGAGTTGGGGTGAGAGAGTATCATTTAATTTTAGGGAGAATAAAAAGATGTTCTGGAAGGAGGTAAATAAAGTGCGTAAGACAAGGGAGCAAATGGGAACTTCGGTGAAGGGCGCAAGTGGGGAGGTGATAACAAGTAGTGGTGACGTGAGAAGGAGATGGAGTGAGTATTTTGAAGGTTTGTTGAATGTGTTTGATGATAGAGTGGCAGATATAGGGTGTTTTGGTCGAGGTGGTGTGCAAAGTGAGAGGGTTAGGGAAAATGATTTGGTAAACAGAGAAGAGGTAGTGAAAGCTTTGCGGAAGATGAAAGCCGGCAAGGCAGTAGGTTTGGATGGTATTGCAGTGGAATTTATTAAAAAAGGGGGTGACTGTATTGTTGACTGGTTGGTAAGGTTATTTAATGTATGTATGACTCATGGTGAGGTGCCTGAGGATTGGCGGAATGCGTGCATAGTGCCATTGTACAAAGGCAAAGGGGATAAGAGTGAGTGCTCAAATTACAGAGGTATAAGTTTGTTGAGTATTCCTGGTAAATTATATGGGAGGGTATTGATTGAGAGGGTGAAGGCATGTACAGAGCATCAGATTGGGGAAGAGCAGTGTGGTTTCAGAAGTGGTAGAGGATGTGTGGATCAGGTGTTTGCTTTGAAGAATGTATGTGAGAAATACTTAGAAAAGCAAATGGATTTGTATGTAGCATTTATGGATCTGGAGAAGGCATATGATAGAGTTGATAGAGATGCTCTGTGGAAGGTATTAAGAATATATGGTGTGGGAGGAAAGTTGTTAGAAGCAGTGAAAAGTTTTTATCGAGGATGTAAGGCATGTGTACGTGTAGGAAGAGAGGAAAGTGATTGGTTCTCAGTGAATGTAGGTTTGCGGCAGGGGTGTGTGATGTCTCCATGGTTGTTTAATTTGTTTATGGATGGGGTTGTTAGGGAGGTAAATGCAAGAGTTTTGGAAAGAGGGGCAAGTATGAAGTCTGTTGGGGATGAGAGAGCTTGGGAAGTGAGTCAGTTGTTGTTCGCTGATGATACAGTGCTGGTGGCTGATTCATGTGAGAAACTGCAGAAGCTGGTGACTGAGTTTGGAAAAGTGTGTGGAAGAAGAAAGTTAAGAGTAAATGTGAATAAGAGCAAGGTTATTAGGTACAGTAGGGTTGAGGGTCAAGTCAATTGGGAGGTGAGTTTGAATGGAGAAAAACTGGAGGAAGTGAAGTGTTTTAGATATCTGGGAGTGGATCTGGCAGCGGATGGAACCATGGAAGCGGAAGTGGATCATAGGGTGGGGGAGGGGGCGAAAATCCTGGGGGCCTTGAAGAATGTGTGGAAGTCGAGAACATTATCTCGGAAAGCAAAAATGGGTATGTTTGAAGGAATAGTGGTTCCAACAATGTTGTATGGTTGCGAGGCGTGGGCTATGGATAGAGTTGTGCGCAGGAGGATGGATGTGCTGGAAATGAGATGTTTGAGGACAATGTGTGGTGTGAGGTGGTTTGATCGAGTGAGTACCGTAAGGGTAAGAGAGATGTGTGGAAATAAAAAGAGCGTGGTTGAGAGAGCAGAAGAGGGTGTTTTGAAGTGGTTTGGGCACATGGAGAGGATGAGTGAGGAAAGATTGACCAAGAGGATATATGTGTCGGAGGTGGAGGGAACGAGGAGAAGAGGGAGACCAAATTGGAGGTGGAAAGATGGAGTGAAAAAGATTTTGTGTGATCGGGGCCTGAACATGCAGGAGGGTGAAAGGAGGGCAAGGAATAGAGTGAGTTGGAGCGATGTGGTATACCGGGGTTGACGTGCTGTCAGTGGATTGAAGCAGGGCATGTGAAGCGTCTGGGGTAAACCGCTGAAGGCTGTGTAGGTATGTATATTTGCGTGTGCGGACGTATGTATATACATGTGTATGGGGGGGGGTTGGGCCATTTCTTTCGTCTGTTTCCTTGTGCTACCTCGCAAACGCGGGAGACAGCGACAAAGTATAATAAAAAAAAAAAAATAATATATATATATATATATATATATATATATATATATATATATATATATATATATATATATATATCAACTGAATTTTATTTCTCTCTGATGATGTGATTATTACACGAAAGTGCACTTGGGAACTTACCGTGTTTCATTTTCCCCGTGGACTCATAGGAATATCTTGATCACGCGCAAAATTGTGATCCTTTTCAATATATATGTATATATATATATATATATATATATATATATATATATATATATATATATATATATATATATATAATATTATATATATATATATTCCGCTAAGGCGGGAGACAGCGACAAAGTATAATAAATACAACAAATTTAAAAATGAAAAAAATCGTAGCTTATCTCACGGCACACGGCTATAAATTGTGTTTACCATTTGCAGTTATAGCTTGAACATACCGAAAAAAAAAGAGAGGGATCATAATCATAGCGTCAACAACCGAGAAAAAAGAGAAAATGCCTCTGCGCGTAGAGAGCCAGCCATATTCTATAAAAGCTAACACTTCCATAATATTCTATAAAAACTAACTTTTCCATAATGACAACTCTGACTCAAAAATTCTCATTTTCCAGGAAGCATAACAGTGTCTCATTACACTGTCTGTCTCTCGATGAAATAAAATGAAGATTCTAATCGCTTTGTCGAAAAAAAATGCAAATTTTCGCGAAAATCTTTTTACCTCTATGCGAATGTGCAGAAATGGGTGAGATGAATTGCTTTCCAAGCAGAAAAACGAAATAAAGAAATACCGACAAAAAATACCGTAAGGTATTCATTTCCATCCTACAGTGATAGAAATGTTTCAGTTCATTATGAAGACTGTAAGGTTGTCATTTAAAACCTATCAAGTGAAAATGTTTCATTACAATATAAAGTCTGTCTCACTGTGAACTGGGAGACTGATGTAATATTGCTGTTCGTGTGGAGAATGTTCTTGAACCTATACATGATATTCAAAAGTCTTTTGTCTTCAATATTTGTAAGTAGAATATTGCCCGGTTATTGGGATGAGAATAATTCCTAGAGGAAATTTCACTTTAAAGGTAGATATCATAAGCGTCTTCTGATCGGGAAAACTGTCCGTTTATCTTCACTTTAGAAGAACCAACAATAACAATGGGTTTGGTTGTAACTGTAAGGGATAGGTTCACTTTGTTACAGTTCTGTTATCATTATTATCATTATCATCACTATCATTATCATTATTTTCATTATCATTAGTAGTAGTAGTAGTAGTAGTAGTAGTAGTAGTATGATTATTATCATTATTATTATCATTATTATCATTATCATTATCATTTCACAAATATCATCAAAGAAAAAAGAATGCTTGATTTCCAGGGAGTTTAAACTCATCAAACAATGTTGAAACGTGTATCGGTATAACAGATATTACGAACGAAGACATGTAACTATTTCTGTCACCGAAACCGTTTTCGTTATATATCAGGAGGATGTTTGTTATTGGTGTGGATGACCACCTTAATAATTCTGAGTACACACATGTAAGGAGACAACACGACCATCAGGCTGGGGACACACAAACACACACGCAGCGCTACACTTGAAGCACAGTAAAATCTTTCCTCCGTGATCTACCTACCACAACACTGCACGATATCATATCATCAAGGTTACCCAAGACACTTTTACATGCAAAGTTCAGTGGACAATTTTCTAGCACTGACCATGTCCGTGTCACTGTATCTAACTCTAGATACTTGAGTTCTCAAGATGCGTTATCATATACTGGCAAGGAATGAAGATGCCCATGACATGCTGTAAGGAGGAGCTCACTGCTTCTGTCATGTCATGATCCTTTAAGTCATGCTCAGTCCTGCAGTATATATATATATATATATATATATATATATATATATATATATATATATGAAATCTAACATGTATATATCACGTTAGATATGGTAAACTACAAGTACCAAATGATAAACTTTGATTGTATTGTTGCTTATAAAGGCAGAAAAAGGAACAGGTTGTGTAACGAATAGTTATGTATGGAAATATCAATGGAAAGCAAAACTGTGTTCAGATGATACCTTTACTTCTCTAACTCTGTGTTTAATTCTTATTTAGATATGCTGAGTTGTTTTATGATATAGTTCATTACGTCTGTCAAGTTTACCACAATGATTCCAGCTTTGGGAATTTGATAAACATTCAATCCTTGCATAATTTTGACTATACGTAATTTCTGGTTTAGGTTCAAATATTGTCTGGATTAAGTTTTAAATGATATATAAACGTTTGGGGTACATTACGGTAATCCTCCAAAATGTCATCAATATACCGTATATATATTTCTCAGGTGCTAAAGTTCTCAGACCCAGCTTGGTATAAACACAGCGATATAACTATGTGTCTCACACCTTGCAGGAACACAGGTCCATCTCATCCTCAGGGTAACCAAGGAGAAGTCAAATACATCACCACAGCAACTAACATCACCCTCGATGTTAGGTTGTGACGCCATCAATAGGTAATATAGTCACCTTCAGAGTGACATATACCGCAAGCATTTATGAACGGATTCACGGCCAGCGCTGAAGAGCCTAGATAAGAGTTTGTTCTCCTGTGTGTGGAACCGCAAGGCCTCTTTAGTCATGTCGACAAAATATGAACATTAAAATATTACTATCACTGCAACAGTTTCCACGTCCTCTTTGATGATAGGAAGCCATGTGTACCTTTTACAGCGGTGTGGTAACGGGTTTTGGGCACCGCAATCAGCTTGCGAGGCTCTGCAGACGCTCACATCGCGGTGCAAAAAAAATCATCCGCAATCTCCCTGCCTCGAGGAAAGATCGAGCAGCCCAGGAAGTATTTACAGTGCTCATTACTGAAACAAAAGGACACATCCATCGTGAGTTTGGACGCAGCCAGCTCGGGCTGTCAGCCTGAAGCGTGGTCGTTGTAGAACACGAGCAATTCAGATGTCATTTGACCCTCCATCTCCTGTTAGCAACATGAGGAACTCAAGCAGATCACAGTACCTTACATGCTCACAGGTCATACTCGAGACAACATCCTACATAAACTCAATGTCTGAGACGAAACATTACCCCAACCATCACAGAATCTCTCACAACCAAACGTTTCACACGAAGCTTTATATAGCACAACCTCTACCAAACATTGAGTTCATAACATAACACCTCACGCCAAATCGGTCACCCCACACCATCCATTACCATATATCATCCTCCACAGCTCCATTTTATGTGCCACAGTACCTTAGCTACCAACAAGTCTAGTGAAGTGAGTCGGCTCACGTCCCTTACATAATGCCCCGTATGTAACTACTCACAAAGACTCATTATACCACAAATCATGATGCTTCAGTTACTGAGTAGTAAAGAAAATAAATACGTTGGCTTAAAAGTGATAGTTTAATGACACAATCGTAGTAACGTATTCCCTACAATAATGTCTCATCCTCTGACTTACTCTTCAAACTGATTCGCGCGTCAGAGTATCTTACTTTGTACATAGTTATACTTCTTGTGTCGGACACAGAAGAGATCAGGGGTACACAATTATACTCATCACAACCATCAGCTCTGATATACCAGGTCCTCTCATCTGTGTAGGTGTTCTTTGTAAGACATGATTAATCAATCATTATTGGCATAAAATGATTGGTGGTTAAATTTTTTTTCTAATCAATGGTTAATCAATCAAATTGGCTGAAATAGGATTTAGATATATTTTCTTTGCATGGAAAATAGTACAAAGATAAGAAATGAAATAAATTAACATTCTTTAATAATCAACAAAATACTTTCCTAAATGTTTGCTTATTTTGGTGAAAAAATAAAAACGCTGAAATATTTGGACATCCGTTAAGATTAACCAAACAGTTACATCTCATTTAATCTTGCCACAAGAGCATTATTGATTTTCTTTCTGCTTCCGATAGACTTGAGAAACATTAATTTATCAATGGTTTCGTCGCTCAAAGACTTGTATCGGTGAATGCAAATACTCTAGTTTGACGGTAACTGAATGATGAATATGCTGTAGTTTCATAAACATATATTCACATGTACACGATTCATACTTGGTGCCTTTATTCATTCCCGTCGCCACCCCGCCACACATAAAATGAAAACCCCCTCTCCCCGCATGTGCGCGAGGTAGCGCTAGGAAAAGACGGCAAAGGCCACATTCGTTCACACTCAGTCTCTAGCTGTCATGTATAATGCAACGAAACCACAGCTCCCTTTCCACATCCAGGCCCCACATACCTTTCCATGGTTTACCCCAGACGCTTCACACGCCCTGGTTCAATCCATTGACAACACGTCGATCCCGGTACACCACATCGTTCCAATTCACTGTATTCCTTTCACGCCTTTCACCCTCCTGCATGTTCAGGCCCCAATCACTCAAAATCTTTTTCACTCCATCTTTCCACCTCCAGTTTGGTCTCCCACATCTCCTCGTTCCCTCCACCTCTGACACATATATCCTCTTTGTCAATCTTTCCTCACTCATTCTCTCCATGTGACCAAACCATTTTAAAACACCCTCATCTGCTCTCTCAACCAAACTCATTTTATTACCACACATCTCTCTTATCCTTTCATTACTTAATCACTTCACACCACATATTGTCCTTCAACATCTCATTTACAGCACATCCGCCCTCCTGCGCACATTTCTATCTATAGCCCACGCCTCGCAACCATATAATATTGTTGAAACAACAATTCCTTCAAACGTACCCACTTTTGTTTTCCAAGTTAACGTTCTCGACTTCCACTTATTTTTCAACGCTCCCAAAACGTTCGCCCCCTCCCCCACCCTATGATTAACTTCCGCTTCCATGGTTCCATCCGCTGCCAAATCCATTCCCAGATATCTAAAATACCTCACTTCCTCCAGTTTTTCTCCGTTCAAACTTACGTCCCAATTGACTTGTCCCTCAACCCTACTGTACCTAATACCATTGCTCTTATTCACATTTACTCTCAGTTTTCTTCTTTCACACACTTTATCAAACTCAGTCACCACCTTCTGCAGTTTCTCACATGAATCAGCCACCAGCGCTGTATCATCAGCAAACAACAACCGACTCACTTCCCAAGCTCTCTCATCCACAACAGACTACATACTTGCCCCTCTTTCCAAAACTCTTCATTCACCTCCCTAACAACCCCATCCATAAACAAATTAAACAACCATGGAGACATCACGCATTCCTACCGCAAACCAACATTCACTGAGAACCAATCACTTTCCTCTCTTCCTACACGTACACATGCCTTATATCCTCGATAAAAACTTTTCACTGCTTCTAACAGCTTACCTCCCACACCATATATTCTTAATACCTTCCACAGAGCATCTCTATCAACTCTATCATATGACTTCTCCAGATCCATGAATACTACATACAAATCCATTTCCTTTTCTAAGTATTTCTCACATACATTTTTCAAAGCAAATACCTGATCCACACATCCTCTACCACTTCTGAAACCACACTGCTCTCCCCAGTCTGATGCACCTTTCATGCCTTCACCCGTCTCAATCAATACCCTCCCATATAATTTCCTAAGAATACCAAACATACTTATACCTCTGTAACTTGAGAACTCACTCTTATCCCCTTTGCCTTTGCACAATGGCACTATGCAAGCATTCCGCCAATCATCAGGCACCTCAACATGAGTCATACATACAGTGAATAACCGTACCAACCAGTCAACAATACAGTCATCCCCTTTTTTAATAAATTCCACTGCAATACCATTCAAACCCGCTGCCTTGCCGGCTTTCATCTTCCGCAAAGATTTTACTACCTCTTTTCTGTTTACCAAATCATTCTCCCTAACCCTCTTACTTTGCACACCACCTCGACCAAAACACCCTATATCTGCCACTCTATGATCTAACACATTCAACCAACCTTCAAAATACTCACTCATCTCCTTCTCATATCACCACTATTTGTTATCCCCTCCCCATTAGCCCCCTTCACTGAAGTTCCCATTTGTTCCCTTATCTTACGCACTTTATTTACCTCCTTCCTAAACATATTTTTATTCTTCCTAAAATTTAATAATACTCTCTCACCTCAATTCTCATTTGCCCTCTTTTTCGCCTGTTGCACCTTTCTCCTGACCTCCTGCCTCTTTCTTTTATACATCTCCAAGTCATTTGCATTACTTCCCTTCAAAAATCTTCCAAATGCCTCTCCCTTCTCTTTCACTAATAATCTTACTTTTCCATCCCACCACTCACTACCCTTTCTAATCTGCCCACCTCCCACGCTTTTCATGCCTGTGGCATGAGAAGCACAAGCCATCACTGCTTCCCTAAATACATCCCATTCCACCTCCACTCCCCTTACGTCCTTTGTTCTCAACTTTTTCCATTCTGTATTCAGTTTCTCCTGGTACTTCCTCACACAAGTCTAGTTCCCAAGCTCACTTACTCTCACCACTCTCTTCACCCCAACATTCTCTCCTCTTTTCTGGAAACCTCTACAAATCTTCACCTTCGCCTCCACAAGATAATGATCAGACATCCCTCCAGTTGCACTTTCAGCACATCCAAAAGTCTCTCTTTCGCGCGCCTCTCAATTAACACGTAATCCAATAACGCTCTCTGGTCATCTCTCCCACTTTCATACGTATACTTATGGATATCTCTCTTTATAAACCAGGTATTCCCAATCACCAGTCCTTTTTCAGAACATGAATCTCCAAGCTCTTCACCATTAACATTTAAAACACTGAACACCCTATGCACACCAATTATTCCCTCAACTGCCACATTGCTCACCTTTGCATTCAAATCACCCATCACTATAACCGGTCTCGTGCATCAAAACTATTAACACACTCACTCAGCTGCTCCCAAAACACTTGCCTCTCATGATCTTTCTTCTCATGCCCAGGTGCATATGCACCAATAATCACCCATCTCTCTCCATCAACTTTCAGTTTTACCCATATCAATCTAGAGTTTACTTTCTTACACTCTATCACATACTCCCACCACTCCCGTTTCAGGAGTAGTGCTACTCCTTCCCTTGCTCTTGTCCTCTCACTAACCCCTGACTTTACTACCAAGACATTACCAAATCAATCTTCCCCTTTACCGTTGAGCTTCGTTTCACTCAGAGCCAGATATATATATATATATATATATATATATATATATATATATATATATATATATATATATATATATATATATATATATATATATACATATATATATATATATATATATATATATATATATATATATATATATATATATATATATATTTTTTTTTTTTTTTTTCGCTGTCTCCCGCGTTTGCGAGGTAGCGCAAGGAAACAGACGAAAGAAATGGCCCAACCCACCCCCATACACATGTATATACATACGTCCACACACGCAAATATACATACCTACACAGCTTTCCATGGTTTACCCCAGACGCTTCACATGCCTTGATTCAATCCACTGACAGCACGTCAACCCCGGTATACCACATCGCTCCAATTCACTCTATTCCTTGCCCTCCTTTCACCCTCCTGCATGTTCAGGCCCCGATCACACAAAATCTTTTTCATATATATATATATATATATATATATATGTATATATATATATATATATATATATATATATATATATATATATATATATATATATATATATATATATATATATATATATACAGATATATAGATAGATATATATATATATATATATATATATATATAGTGGTAGAGGATGTGTGGATCAGGTGTTTGCTTTGAAGAATGTATGTGAGAAATACTTAGAAAAGCAAATGGATTTGTATGTAGCATTTATGGATCTGGAGAAGGCATATGATAGAGTTGATAGAGATGCTCTGTGGAAGGTATTAAGAATATATGGTGTGGGAGGCAAGTTGTTAGAAGCAGTGAAAAGTTTTTATCGAGGATGTAAGGCATGTGTACGTGTAGGAAGAGAGGAAAGTGATTGGTTCTCAGTGAATGTAGGTTTGCGGCAGGGGTGTGTGATGTCTCCATGGTTGTTTAATTTGTTTATGGATGGGGTTGTTAGGGAGGTAAATGCAAGAGTCCTGGAAAGAGGGGCAAGTATGAAGTCTGTTGGGGATGAGAGAGCTTGGGAAGTGAGTCAGTTGTTGTTCGCTGATGATACAGCGCTGGTGGCTGATTCATGTGAGAAACTGCAGAAGCTGGTGACTGAGTTTGGTAAAGTGTGTGGAAGAAGAAAGTTAAGAGTAAATGTGAATAAGAGCAAGGTTATTAGGTACAGTAGGGTTGAGGGTCAAGTCAATTGGGAGGTGAGTTTGAATGGAGAAAAACTGGAGGAAGTGAAGTGTTTTAGATATCTGGGAGTGGATCTGTCAGCGGATGGAACCATGGAAGCGGAAGTGGATCATAGGGTGGGGGAGGGGGCGAAAATTTTGGGAGCCTTGAAAAATGTGTGGAAGTCGAGAACATTATCTCGGAAAGCAAAAATGGGTATGTTTGAAGGAATAGTGGTTCCAACAATGTTGTATGGTTGCGAGGCGTGGGCTATGGATAGAGTTGTGCGCAGGAGGATGGATGTGCTGGAAATGAGATGTTTGAGGACAATGTGTGGTGTGAGGTGGTTTGATCGAGTAAGTAACGTAAGGGTAAGAGAGATGTGTGGAAATAAAAAGAGCGTGGTTGAGAGAGCAGAAGAGGGTGTTTTGAAATGGTTTGGGCACATGGAGAGAATGAGTGAGGAGAGATTGACCAAGAGGATATATGTGTCGGAGGTGGAGGGAACGAGGAGAAGAGGGAGACCAAATTGGAGGTGGAAAGATGGAGTGAAAAAGATTTTGTGTGATCGGGGCCTGAACATGCAGGAGGGTGAAAGGAGGGCAAGAAATAGAGTGAATTGGAGCGATGTGGTATACAGGGGTTGACGTGCTGTCAGTGGATTGAATCAAGGCATGTGAAGCGTCTGGGGTAAACCATGGAAAGCTGTGTAGGTATGTATATTTGCGTGTGTGGACGTGTGTATGTACATGTGTATGGGGGGGGGGGTTGGGCCATTTCTTTCGTCTGTTTTCCTTGCGCTACCTCGCAAACGCGGGAGACAGCGACAAAGTATAAAAAAAAAAAAAAATATATATATATATATATATATATATATATATATATATATATATATATATATATATATATATATATATATATATATATATATATATATACATATATATAATATTTTCGTATTAGTTACTCATTCAATTTTTTGTGATAAATTATTTATCATGTCGACAACATTGCTTAACTCAGTACTGCTGGGATGAAGGAAATGCTTATATGCCCATGTCAGAACCTCACTCTGTGACCTCTGCTACATTTCTAATGCTCTGGAGTGGCACCATGGCAAGGGCAGGTAGCGTCATACTGGCGCTGTGAAGATCACAAGTTAGCAAGTTTCTCACTTGGCCAGCAGCCTACACCGTGCTGCTCTTTGTTCCAGGCTCCCAGCACACGTTTTTCTACTTAATAATGGTTATATACTTATTGGAAAAATTAATCATTTTAACAACTGTGTGAAATACGATTTGATTAATTAATATAATTAGATTTGAAAAACTGATGAACTTATTAACTGATTAATCAAAACCATGCCCTAGTTCTATGTCCCGCCTCCCAACTCCACCAGTGGTACAAGTCCATTTAATTGCATAAAAGTAAAGGATCTTACCTACCATCACTACCAGCAACACGCTCAAGTTTCCCTCTCTACATACAGGTACGGGGCCCTGGGTGCCACCAGCACCAGTGGTTTTGGTCCACTGTAATGTACAAGATCTTGTCTACCATCACCACCAATGGTCCTGTTCCATATAACAACTGTAGAAGTACAGGACCCTGTCTGCCACCTCGACGGTCCTCTTGCCTGCCAGCCAGTGTCGTAGTGTCTAGCCTACCATCACTCCCACTGATTCATGTCCACTTATCTGTAGCTTCTCAGTCAACAGTGGCTTGCTTACCACTGTGATCAGTGCCCACAGATCCCTCTACTCTCATAAATTCAGTGCCCTACCCACCACAAATACCCGGTGATCCAAGTTCACTGGTTTATGTCAGTACACAGAGTCCTGTCTTCCTTCATCACCATTGGTTCAGGTTCCCTTGTATATGTCACTTAGAGAGTCAGGCCCACGTATATGTGTCACTACGTAGGTCCAGGTTCACTTATATGTGTTGCTACATAGGCCAGGTTCACTTATATGTGTTGCTTCATAGGCCAGGTCTACTTATATGTGTTGCTTCATAGGCCAGGTTCACTTATATGTGTTGCTTCATAGGCCAGGTTCACTTATATGTGTTGCCACATGTCCAGATTCATTTTAAGTGTCGCTATACATGTCCAGGTTCACTTATATGTGTTGCTACATATGTCCCAATCCACTTACATGTGTCGCTGCATATGTCTAGGTTCACTTACATGTGCCACTATAGCTACAAGATAAAGGACACCCACTTGTGTGAGGAATCTAGGGGTCACCGTGTCCAACGACTTCAAATTCTCGCAGCATTGTAGCGAAGCTGCTAAGGAAACAAATAGCATCTTAGGATTTATTAACAGCAACTTTATTTACAGAAACAGGGATGTGATACTGCCACTATAAGACACACACACACACACACACACACACACACACACGCACACACACACACACACACGCACACACACACACACACACACACACCTTAAGGAGGGATAATCTTAGACTGGAAGCAGTCCAGCAAAGAGCAATTAAGCTGATTCCTTCTTTTCGCAAGAGACCAGATGAAGACAGAATTTCGAGAACTGATTCTGTTCTCTCTAATCACTATTCAGCGCCGAGGAAAGTTAATACAATTCTTATAATACTTGAAGAATTCGACACCGTCGATATCGAAAACTTCTATATTCTTGGGCCCAGACTAACGAGGAGAAAGGCTTACAGTAAAATCTAAAAGTCACAGAGTTAATCTGGATTACATGAAATATTTCTTTACCATCGGCATTATTGACGAGGGGACTAAGCTACCAGAACAAGTTGTTCAGAGCAACGCTATAAATATGTTTGAACTTAGGTTTGATCATTGCCTGTCACCTTCTGGTATTGAATAATTCTTTTTTATCGATCAACTTAATGTAGTGGTATATCATGGTTCCTTCTCAACCTCTTTACTCGCCCTGGCCTTCACACGGTAAGTTACCATCATTGATTAACCCGCGTCGCTTGCTTTAAGGGATGACATAAACGGTCTAAGTCGCAAGGCTGGAGTTCAGTTTACCCTTACAATTGTCTTTATAAAAGAAAATGAAGAGATGCATCATGTCTTTGGTGATGGGATGTATGACAAATTCACGTTCGATCTTCCATCCGATTTTGGTATATAAAGATTTTCTTCGAGCATATTAGTTCTGCAAGGTTATTTTTCTTTTCTCCTGTTTTCCGTTCAGTGTGGTGCCGGAAGTAGTGGAGGGTTAGAAGAGAACATTTTCTATGCTGCCGTTTCCTTCTGCTCTTTTGAAGGGGACTGCATCTTTTTCAGTAGTGTTCAGGCCATACAACCTAACTTGGACCTTGGATCTGTGTGGTCTGTGTATCCACGTAATTCTAATACGGTGTACATAATGCTAGATGGCTGGCGGTGTACAGTAACACTCTTAACGCAGTGTACATAGTACGGGATGGCTGTTGGTTTAAAGCGTACAGTAGCTCACCTTCTAATATGGTGTACATGGTGCTGAATGGTTGGTGGTACAGAGTGCACACTAACATCCAGTGTACATGGTGCTGGACGGCTGGTGGTGTCCAGTGCAAATTTCAACGCTTGGCCCGCATTCATTACATGGTACTGACACGTATTGTTTGATGGAAATCAACTGTTGTAAACCCTCGTGCCCTTGGGAAAATAAGACCACGTAAATACCGTTCAGACGACGTTTCGAAAACTTATGGTCAGGTAATATCGTAAACCATTGCTCAAACCATCTGTGTATTCATATCCAGCATTATCGTGTTCATATTACTGAATAACTCATTATCTGACACAATGAACGAACATATTTCCCATACTCAACCCAGAGATCATTTTGCTGTAGTATCAAAAGTTCATAACTTCCATATTACATCAAAATTCAGGGTAGTTTATGCTTTCTATCATTCAGGTTCATCGTTAAACTTTGCTTCATACTGACAACAATTGTTTCCATGTTTCAAAAACTTCTAATTTAGTTGCAAGCCTTTTTCTGCTACATCTGTGTTTGCAGGCAAGCTATTCTCTATAACTTCTTCAAGCTTTAGTATGATAAAACTAGAACATTTTAGTTGAAGACATCATTCACACCTCTTAACTTTAGCGGTTAAAGTTCAGGATATCCCTACGCTTATCATCAGAGAGATCATATTTGAGTTAGACATAGTTAATGAGGTGTTGTGGCGAAAGACGTGCTGGTGACTAGTGTACCATGAACATAAACTCTGTTGTCGACTAGGGAGCTATTCTTAGTTCCAGGTTCTTGGTGGTGAAGCACCTCTCTCAAATTTGAGCTTTTCCTGTAATAAGAGGATCATAAGATCCGAGGTCAACAACTTTTCATGGCTGAGAAACATCACTGTGATATCGTTGTGAGTCCCTCACATCTACGCATATGGGTTGGATCACATGAACAGTATGTCTCACTTTTTTCATACGCGTCCTTATTCCTAGTCCAGGCTATGGTAAGACGAATAACGGTAAAGAAACTCACAATACGACGGCCAAACAGACATATAATCTCTTGAAACTCACAGTTTGATACATTGTAACAGAATGAACAAAGTTACATTTGCTGTAACTAGGTAGGTCTTCCACACACAAAGCTGAGACGTGAAATGAGATTCACTTTTCTCCCGTCACTTTCTACAATCAGACGCTTTATGTTTTCAATTTGGACCGTTACAAATCATTCTACGTATACCCACCGCTGAAGTATTTCTTGATGTGGCCTACCATTGACTGGCTCTAGCCTGTATCTGTGGCTGTCATATCTTTACTAACCTGTCATCTTTCATGTGTGGCAATAGGTCATACCGGATCAATGGATTTATCAATAAAACTTTATTATTAATGTTTTTGCCACTCACTTCCTTAATATTAGAAACACAATTAAAGTTATCCATGTCTGATTATATAGTCTTGTAATCTTAGGGTATAACATCCAAATTAAAGGATTTAAAATAAAATATCAACAAGGATCTTGTAAGTTCCACCTATAATGGTCAGTCAACAGTGATCATCATCCTTGCGTCACTGCAGCATCAGCTTCTGTTGTTCCACTGTTACTGAGCCAGACGACGATATGTGTGTGGCAGAGTCGCCGTGTCCAGCTGGCTCTTGTCTTTCTGCTCAGACCTCTCGCTGATCATGAGTCATTTTACCAGTTCCTATAATTATACAATTGTATAATCATATAATTCAACGTGACCCATATTCAGTTGTCATTTAATATATTTCCATTTTAAACGTCTAGACACAAGGTAGTAAACAGCTTCAAACATTCCCAGGCTTTGTTGATATAGAGTCAATATTACTGATTTGCTTCCAGCGAGGATTTTGTGGTGCAATGAGAGCTTCGGTTATGACGAGTTGTACAAATATTGACACAGTAATGAATACGAATTAAAAGTTACACTTTAATGTTAACAAGAAGGCAAGGTTTATCTTAGATACAACATGAAAACTTGCAAAAAAATAAAAGTATCTGGAAAACGCAGTCACCCAACAGATTTTTCCTCATTTTTCCATGCCATTAAGAAACATTTATATTTGATATCTGTCATTAATGATTACAGTTTGGCTTGTGGCACTTCCAGGAACGCAAAATGGGGTGCTGTCATATCTTCAGACACGTTCTGTCCTTACAGATTAATCCGACAAATATCTAATGAGGGATGATTAATCCAAAGCAAACATATTTGCCTCAGCAATTTTTGGCACGCGGTAATCATTTCATAAAATACATTCCCAACAGATTACAAAACAAAAAGAATTACCCTAAAAATAATAACGAATTTCAATTATGTAATGATCTCTTACCGAGACTTTCACAAATAAGAAAAGACCTTTCTAAACTGATGTTAAAAATCTACCTCTATGAAGAACAGGAGTGTTGAACAGTTCACCGAGCGGTATAATGTGACCAGGCCATTCTAAGATACGATGTAAATGGTATGTTTGGTTCCCAGTATACTGCCATTCAATAAGGGCAAGTTTCTATGTTCGTATCTAATGTTCATCCCTCTGTGTGTCTGTGTGTATTGCTATATCTCTTTCTTTACGTATAACTTGGTAGTTCTGCTACAGTCAGTTCCAGGAAGCGCTAACAAAGAACCATAATTTCAATTCAGTTTCTTTCGTGAATTTGTTACTAAACTGGTAAATTGTGAAAGACTGGCTTTCCTTCTTGTTAACATATATCTCTTGTGTTAAATTGTAACTAATAATTCATAAACAGATTCATACCTTGATAAAAGTATTTTCTCACTGTAAACCGGTAAAAAAAATATATATTCAACTTCAACTTTCACTTAATTATCTTCTTCTGTGGATTCCCATGATATTATCTTGGTATTGTATTGCCTATTACAATAATTTTGTGACTGTTGTAGTAATACGCAGTGCTCCGGTAACTTCCGTTATCTGTGTCTCATTATTCGAGCTGCATCATGTCACTTCATGTGGCTGTTAGATAAACGACTCACTCGCAAACATTTGAAACTTCAAATCTTTACACACACAATTGTTCTGTAATGACTGAATTATTGACAGATTTAAAGGTATAGTTAGAAAAAAAATTGGTTTCATTGAACAGATTAAACGAATCGTTCATCATCTGGAGTAAGGTCACTGGCGTAAGGAAAAACGTAACGAGGTTCTTCAAAATGTTCTTGACTAAAAACGAAAACGAAGCAAATGATATTCGAAGGTAAACTCAGCTACAAATTCCACTCTCTAAACGATGGGTTTGACCTACTGCGGGTCAAGAAGGTGCACCATAAATATCATTTTTAGGACGTGGGACACATCAACGTTTATAGCCTAATAAATCATATGATTCATCTGCCCGTAGAGACGAGCTAAAACAGACCAACCTTCCCTAGAAGGAAGTAAAGTCTGGAAATGCTAATACAGATTCAGTTCCGGAAAGCAACAACAGGAAGCTAAACTTCTTGAACACAAACATGGTGTTGGTTGTTTCATGAATTCATAAGTATCGACTATGCAAATGTCACTGCTCAACTGCTCAGTCTCAACCACCTGGCACTTGTTTTGCCACAGTGTGGCTATGGCTGGAAGGGGAAGTCTAATCGCTAACAAACATCTACGACAGAAAACATGCACCCACTTAACATACAGACTACCACATCTTTACATCCTGGTAATTATTGTCTCTGCGATACGTTGTTACAGCGAGAGACTTGCACTCACGATATCCAGTCCCTTAGCGTTGTATGTATATCATGTCTTCACCTTACGTTTGCACACACATATATACCCCTACTGAAAATCGAAAATTTGCTAATAAGAGAAGTATCTGTGATTCTTAATCTTTAACAAAACGGGCTCTGGACTCTATAATGTTTACAAAGATTCATAAAATGACCACAAATGTTTGTTATTAAGTCCACGTCACCAGGAAATGTGACCTCGTGTCTGGTTCATTGTTCAACTCCGTCAGGAAACCCTTACTTCCTCCTTCTCAAGGTCCACCTCTTGCTATCATATTGTCCATGCCAGCACAACAAGGAAGTGAAGATATTCATATCCAATATGAGAAAATACTGTTGAGGAACGAGAAGTGTAGAATGAGTTTCAAAGAACCATCCTGGTCACATGGTCAGGAGGGTCACAACTCAGCAATGACCTCGGGGTGTCATGGTGTAATAAATGGTCATAACAAAAGCCAACACATTGCAATATATCGTGACATGTGTAATATCATGGGAAATGATTTATATACGCTACAGTTGTTATAAACACAACTCAGTATTTATTGCATCATTCTTATTAACCTCATTAATTTCCACATTATTTTTCCATCTTTTCTTCTCATATGATTAAGATTAAGATTTTTTTTTTTTTTTTTTCCAAAAGAAGGAACAGAATTGGGCCAGGTGAGGGTAGTCCCTCAAAGGCCCAGTCCTCTGTTCTTAACGCTACCTCGCTAATGCGGGAAATGGCGAATAGTTTGAAAGAAAAAGAATGATTAAGATTAATTCCTATAGTAAATCTAAGGTTCTAAATTTTCATTTTCTCTGCTTCTATCTAATATTACACATTCTGATATCACTTACTCTCACAAATCTTAATGCATCTTATTTCAACTGATTCATCATAATCATTAGTCAGAATATAGTCCGTTACTTCCCAAAATATTCTTTTATTTTCCTGCAGGGTGTATACAGTGCTCAAAATCAAACGTTAATATGCACATCTTAGTCAGTTGGTATCTGTCAGAGAAGAACTCAATGATGTTCCATTGGTGGTGAAGATGAACGTGTGAACAGTCAACT
This sequence comes from Panulirus ornatus, assembly GCF_036320965.1. NCBI lineage: Eukaryota > Metazoa > Arthropoda > Malacostraca > Decapoda > Palinuridae > Panulirus > Panulirus ornatus. The sequence continues at coordinate 20,823,906 of NC_092237.1, read as the reverse complement.
CTGCTGATCAGAATATTAGTCACGAACAAAAGTGAGATCACAGTCCCCATCTAACTAATGAACACATACACGCTGTTTACGCACCCGATGAATTTTCCGCAAGGGGAAAAAAAGTAGCACGTAAATCTTTAAAAGATGAAGATTCTTGAAACGATTAAAAAGGTGGAGGAAGATGACAAAAACCAGAAACATTGGCAAGGAAGAAAGCTTGGGAGAGAGAGAGAGAGAGAGAGAGAGAGAGAGAGAGAGAGAGAGAGAGAGAGAGAGAGAGGAGAGAGAGAGAGAGAGAGAGAGAGAGAGAGAGAGAGAGAGAGAGAGAGAGAGAGAGAGAGAGAGAGAGAGAGAGAGAGCAAAGAGCGTGAGTTAACTTTTACCAAGATGTGCATCATGTGATCAGGACGTCCAGATGTATACTTCCAAAACAGATCTCTTCCTACCCACACACACACACACACACATACACGGTAACGTACGCAGTTTTTGTGAACGTCACGTGTAAAGCTAAATCGGTAACCATGCTGTAGATGATGATACCAATATAACCAAAGTTACATAACTACAGATCACTATACTTGGGACTAAATGTTCATGATGGTTGATGAATATAGTAATCCAATAAAGATAACTCATACACAAGTGATAGGGTTAGAGGATAGACAAATATGATATATATATATATATATATATATATATATATATATATATATATATATATATATATATATATATATATATATATATATATATTATATATATATATATATATATATATATATATATATATATATATATATATATATATATATATTTTCTTTTTTCTTTTAAACTATCCGCCATTTCCCGCATTAGCGAAGTAGCGTTAAGAACAGAGAACTGGGCCTTTGTGGAATATCCTCACCTGGCCCCCCTCTGTTCCTTCTCTTGGAAAATTAAGAAAAAGAAAAAAAAAACGAGAGGGGAGGATTTCCAGCCTCCTGCTCCCTCCCCTTTTAGTCGCCTTCTACGACACGCAGGGAATACGTGGGAAGTATTCTTATATATACATATATATATATATATATATATATATATATATATATATATATATATATATATATATATATATATATATATATATATTATATTATTATTATATTATTATATATTATATATATATATATATATATATATATATATATATATATATATATATATATATATATATATATATATATTATATTATTTCATTTTATTTTGCTTTGTCGCTGTCTCCCGCGTTTGCGAGGTAGCGCAAGGAAACAGACGAAAGAAATGGCCCAACCCACCCCCATACACATGTATATACATACACGTCCACACACGCAAAAATACATACCTATACATCTCAATGTACACATATATATACACACACAGACACATACATATATACCCATGCACACAATTCACACTGTCTGCCTTTATTCATTTCCATCGCCACCTCGCCACACATGGAATACCATCCCCCTCCCCCCTCATGTGTGCGATGTAGCGCTAGGAAAATACAACAAATGCCCCATTCGTTCACACTCAGTCTTTAGCTATCATGCAATAATGCCCGAAACCACAGCTCCCTTTCCACATCCAGGCCCCACACTACTTTCCATGGTTTACCCCAGAAGCTTCACATGCCCTGATTCAATCCACTGACAGCACGTCAACCCCGGTATACCACATCGATGCAATTCACTCTATTCCTTGCCCGACTTTCACCCTGCTGCATGTTCAGGCCCCGATCACTCAAAATCTTTTTCACTCCATCTTTCCACCTCCAATTTGGTCTCCCACTTCTCCTCGTTCCCTCCACATCCGACACATATATCCTCTTGGTTAATCTTTCCTCACTCATTCTCTCCATGTGCCCAAACCATTTTAAAACACCCTTTTCTGCACTCTCAACCATGCTCTTTTACTCTTTTACATCTCTCTTACCCTTACATTACTTACTCGATCAAACCACCTCACACCACATATTGTCCTCAAACATCTCATTTCCAGCACATCCACCCTCCTGCGCACAACTCTATCCATAGCCCACGCTATGTTGGAGCCAATATTCCTTCAAAGATACCCATTTTTGCTTTCCGAGATAATGTTCTCGACTTCCACACATTCTTCAACGCTCAAAGGATTTTCGCCCCCTCCACCACCCTATGATTTACTTCCGCTTCCATGGTACCATCCGCTGCCAGATCCACTCCCAGATATCTAAAACACTTTACTTCCTCCAGTTTTTCTCCATTCAAACTTACCTCCCAATTGACTTAACCCTCAACCCTACTGTACCTAATAACCATGCTCTTATTCACATTTACTCTTAACTTTCTTCTTTCACACACTTTACCAAACTCAGGCACCAGCTTCTGCAGTTTCTCACATGAATCAGCCACCAGCGCTGTATCATCAGCGAACAACAACTGACTCACTTCCCAAGCTCTCACATTCACAACAGACTTCATACTTGCCCCTCTTTCCAAAACTCTTGCATTTACCTCCCTAACAACCCCATCCATAAACAAATTAAACAACTATGGAGACATCACACATCCCAGCCGCAAACCTACATTCACTGAGAACCAATCACTTTCCTCTCTTCCTACACGTACACATGCCTTACATCCTCGATTAAAACTTTTCACTGCTTCTAACAACTTGCCTCCCACACCATATATTCTTAATACCTTCCACAGAGCATCTCTATCAACTCTATCATATGCCTTCTCCAGATCCATAAATGCTACATACAAATCCATTTGCTTTTCTAAGTATTTCTCACATAGATTCTTCAAAGCAAACACCTGATCCACACATCCTCTACCACTTCTGAAAGCACACTCTTCTTCCCCAATCTGATGCTCAGTACATGCCTTCACCCTCTCAATCAATACCCTCCCATATAATTTACCAGGAATACTCAACAAACTTATACCTCTGTAATTTGAACACTCACTCTTATCCCCTTTGCCTTTGTACAATGGCGCTATGCACGCATTCCGCCAATCCTCAGGCACCTCACCATGAGTCATACATACATTATACATATATACATATATATATATATATATATATATATATATATATATATATATATATATATATATATATGCAGTCTGTTGTGGATGTGAGAGCTTGGGAAGTGAGACAGTTGTTGTTCGCTGATGGTACAGCGCTGGTGGCTGATTCATGTGAGAAACTGCAGAAGCTGGTAACGAGTTTGGTAAAGTGTGTGAAAGAAGAAAGTTAAGAGTAAATGTGAATAAGAGCAAGGTTATTAGGTACAGTAGAGTTGAGGGTCAATTTAATTGGGAGGTAAGTTTGAACGGAGAAAAACTGGAGGAAGTGAAGTGTTTTAGATATCTGAGAGTGGATTTGGCAGCGGATGGAACCATGGAAGCGGAAGTGAATCATAGGGTGGGGGAGGGGGCGAGAATTCTGGGAGCCTTGAAGAATGTGTGGAAGTCGAGAACATTATCTCGGAAAGCAAAAATGGGTATGTTTGAAGGAATATTGGCTCCAACAATATTGTATGGTTGCAAGGCGTGGGCTATGGATAGAGTTGTGCGCAGGAGGGTGGATGTGCTGGCAATGAGATGTTTGAGGACAATATGTGGTGTGAGGTGATTTGATCGAGTAAGTAATAATAGGGTAAGAGAGATGTGTGGTAATAAAAAGTGTGTGGTTGAGAGAGCAGAAGAGGGTGTTTTGGAATGGTTTGGGCACATGGAGAGAATGAGTGAGGAAAGATTGACAAAGAGGATATATGTGTCAGAAGTGGAGGGAACGAGGAGAAGTGGGAGACCAAATTGGAAGTGGAAAGATGGAGTGAAAAAGATTTTGAGTGATCAGGGCCTGAACATGCTGGAGGGTGAAGGGCGTGCAAGGAATAGAGTGAATTGGAACGATGTGGTATACCGGGGTCGACGTGCTGTCAATGGATTGAACAGGTCATGTGAAGCGTCTTGGGGCTAACCGTGGAAAGTTTTGTGGGGCCTGGATGTGGAAAGGGAGCTGTGGTTTCAGTGTATTATACATGACAGCTAGAGACTGAGTGTGAACGAATGTGGCCTTTGTTGTCTTTTCCTAGCGCTACCTCGCGCGCATGCGGGGGGAGGGGGTTGTCATTTCATGTGTGGGGGGGATGGCGACAGGAATAAATAAAGGCAGCAAGTATGAATTATGTGCATGTGTATATATGTATATGTATGTGTATGTATATATATGTATACGTTGAAATGTATAGGTACGTATATATGCGTGTGTGGACGTGTATGTATATACATGTGTATGTGGGTGGGATGGGCCATTTTTTCGTCTGTTTTCTTGCGCTACCTCGCTAACGCGGGAGACAGCGACAAAGTATGATAAAATAAAATAAAACATTTGTTGAAAAACCATGTGATACCATACGTGCAAAATACTGTAGATGCTGTGGTTCTACAACTGTAATATGATGATTGGATACATCATGGTAATACGCGTAAATACCTCAAGAAAACACAGCAACCATATGTTTAGCCTAGTCTGATTGCATCTAGGTTCCAGGCCCTCCTCCATCAATGGGAGGAGGAGGGTAATAGAACAGTTGCGTTTTTACCTCAAATGGACGAGATTTCATATTTTCTGGATTGACTCATATGATATGAATGTGGCTCGTCTCGTATGTGATTCCAAGGGAATAAGGATGTGAAAAAGCACTTGTTTACGACCAAATATTAATGCCATACCCAGTAGTCGTAAAGACCGTAACGTACGGTGAACTAGTCACACCTATGAATATTTCTACACATACATACACAATATATATATATATATATATATATATATATATATATATATATATATATATATATATATATATTATTTATTTATTTATTTATTTATATATATATATATATATATATATATATATATATATATATATATATATATATATATATATATATATATATATATATATATTCATTCTTGTTTTCCATTTCCCAAAACAGAGAGGAAGCACGAGGAGGAGATTAGCAACGACTTAATTTGCTCACTTTCACTTTCTGGTTGTCATATATGATGCACCAGAATCATAGCTCTAGCCATAGTCAAGCCTCACAAAACATTTACGTGTTTACCATGATTGTTTCATGTGCTTTGGTTTAGAAACGTGTCACCACGTCATCCCCTGTGTTTTACAATGATCCAATTCCCTTCAATGTACGAACGCTTACCCTCTTGACGGTTTACGCCCAGCGAACTCCAAACCTCTTACAAACCATCCTTCCCTGTCCTTGTCCGTCTTGCTCCTTCTATTTATGACATGTGTAAGCCCTTACTTTGTCGTCGTTTATCCTCTCCCTGTGTCTAGATCATTTCAACACATCTCATTCAGCTATCTCAATCATTCTCCACTTCCTCTCTTACACTCATATTTTTTATCCGGTCAACCTATCTCACCACATACTGTCCCCAGGCAGCTTCTTTGTAAGTTCTGGGAATCTGGCCATATGTTCGCTTTTCTACTCTTACCATACTGACCTCTGTATTTGATCCCTTTTTAACACTAATCCAAGGCCAGTGTTATAATATGAAACATTGCAACTACCAAGATTAGTTAGAAAAGATGAATAACCTGAACATATAGAACTTAAGCGTACATAGCTTACCACTTACAGATCAACAGTACTCTCACCCCAAACTACTAACGTAGCATAATCAGTAGAGTATAAGCAGACCAGCGTTACTGTTGGTCAGATCACGGGAACATTCATAACACAATGAACAACACCAACAACATTGCGACATTGAGTTCCCGAGAGCGTAGCCTACACTTTGATCACGGAAAGAGTATGGCAGTAGGTGCGCGACCATATTCCTGCATACGGTTGCACGCCACAGTACATTGCAAGCTATCTTGCCGAAAGTTTATTTAAGATACGGTTCATCAATCACTGGGATGTACCTCACCGATTTGTCCCAGCCAGATAACTTTACTCTCCTCAGTAACGTTGGTCTACTTATACTTTACTGGATATGCTAGGTTAGCTGTTTCTCTGGGGTGAAATTGCTATTGATCTTTAAGGGATAGATTGTGTAGGCTTAAGTTTTATATGTTCAAGTTATTCATCTTTCTATAACATAAACTATCTTCGTGTTTTCATCCTAAAATATCCCTCTGCTTAAACATCTTGCCCAAATGATGTTTATCTCCAGTCGAATTCAACTTAAGAAACTGAGGGAATTTTCAATGTATGATCCAAGTACATAATACGGTGTCAAGGCTAAATTAAAACGTTGCCAGTATCAACTCACCTTATGTCATATTCAATATATATATATATATATATATATATATATATATATATATATATATATATATATATATATATATATATATATATATATTGGGGATAGGGGAGAAAGAATACTTCCCACGTATTCCCTGCGTGTCGTAGAAGGCGACTAAAAGGGAAGGGAGCGGGGGGCTGGAAATCATCCCCTCTCGTTCTTTTTTAATTTTCCAAAAGAAGGAACAGAGAAGGGGGCCAGGTGAGGATATTCCCTCGAAGGCTCAGTCCTCTGTTCTTAGCGCTACCTCGCTATCGCGGGAAATGGCGAATAGTATGAAAAAAAAAAAAAAAAGAAATATATATATATATATATATATATATATATATATATATATATATATATATATATATATATATATACCGGGGTTGACGTGCTGTCAGTGGATTGAATCAGGGCATGTGTATGGGGGTGGGTTGGGCCATTTCTTTCGTCTGTTTCCTTGCTCTACCTCGCAAACGCGGGAGACAGCGACAAAGTATAATAAAAAAAAATAATATATATATATAAATACATATATATATATACATATATATATATATATATATATATGTATATATATATATATATATATATATATATATATATATATATATTTTTTTTTGTCGCTGTCTCCCGCGTTTGCGAGGTAGCGCAAGGAAACAGACGAAAGAAATGGCCCAACCCACCCCCATACACATGCCCTGATTCAATCCACTGACAGCACGTCAACCCCGGTATACCACATCGATCCAATTCACTCTATTCCTTGCCCTCCTTTCACCCTCCTGCATGTTCAGGCCCCGATCACACAAAATCTTTTTCACTCCATCTTTCCACCTCCAATTTGGTCTCCCTCTTCTCCTCGTTCCCTCCACCTCCGACACATATATCCTCTTGGTCAACTCTATCCATAGTCCACGCCTCGCAACCATACAACATTGTTGGAACCACTATTCCTTCAAACATACCCATTTTTGCTTTCCGAGATAATGTTCTCGACTTCCACACATTCTTAAAGGCTCCCAGAATTTTCGCCCCCTCCCCCACCCTATGATCCACTTCCGCCTCCATGGTTCCATCCGCTGCCAGATCCACTCCCAGATATCTAAAACACTTCACTTCCTCCAGTTTTTCTCCATTCAAACTCACCTCCCAATTGACTTGACCCTCAACCCTACTGTGCCTAATAACCTTGCTCTTATTCACATTTACTCTTAACTTTCTTCTTTCACACACTTTACCAAACTCAGTCACCAGCTTCTGCAGTTTCTCACATGAACCAGCCACCAGCGCTGTATCATCAGCGAACAACAACTGACTCACTTCCCAAGCTCTCTCATCCCCAACAGACTTCATACTTGCCCCTCTTTCCAAAATTCTTGCATTCACCTCCCTAACAACCCCATCCATAAACAAATTAAACAACCATGGAGACATCACACACCCCTGCCGCAAACCTACATTCACTGAGAACCAATCACTTTCCTCTCTTCCTACACGTACACATGCCTTACATCCTCGATAAAAACTTTTCACTGCTTCTAACAACTTGCCTCCCACACCATATATTCTTAATACCTTCCAGAGAGCATCTCTATCAACTCTATCATATGCCTTCTCCAGATCCATAAATGCTACATACAAATCCATTTGCTTTTCTAAGTATTTCTCACATACATTCTTCAAAGCAAACACCTGATCCACGCATCCTCTACCACTTCTGAAACCACACTGCTCTTCCCCAATCTGACGCTCTGTACATGCCTTCACCCTCTCAATCAATACCTTCCCATATAATTTACCAGGAATACTCAATAAACTTATACCTCTGTAATTTGAGCACTCACTCTTATCCCCTTTGCCTTTGTACAATGGCACTATGCACGCATTCCGCCAATCCTCAGGCACCTCACCATGAGTCATACATACATTAAATAACCTTACCAACCAGTCAACAATACAGTCACCCCCTTTTTTAATAAATTCCACTGCAATACCATCCAAACCTGCTGTCTTGCCGGCTTTCATCTTCCGCAAAGCTTTTACTACCTCTTCTCTGTTTACCAAATCATTTTCCCTAACCCTCTCACTTTGCACACCACCTCGACCAAAACACCCTATATATATATATATATATATATATATATATATATATATATATATATATATATATATATATATATACTACAGTAATGACGTAAAAGCTGCAAAATATACTTACAATACTGCCGTAAGGAAAATTAAATCAGTACCTGCTTAGTTTGAGATTCCAACAGTTCAATCTAAGATCATGGACAAGAAACACAGGCCCTCAGTGGCGGATCCAGGGTTGGGGGACGGGGCTGATTGCCTCCCCCTAAAACTATACGGTATACAATAAACTTACTTAACTATGATCATGATTTCTACATCCTTACAATCATTCTAGCCTTTATATATAAGAAAGTAAACAGAAGCCTACATGTATGTGCATTTCAGTTTCATTTATCTATACTAGTAACCAATTGAACAACCATATCATTTAAACCCCCTTCTTCAAACGGTGGCGCCACATAAGTCTATGATACAGATTTTCTTTTCAAAAGAAGTACAGTTTATTTAGCACTTCACTGGTGTGACTTGTGATAAATTGTTTTATCAAATGTAAATCTATTCGCATGCAAAAATGAGAATATTAAACTTACTTCTGTACAAAAGCTGTATTCAATTTTATGAGAATTTGACTACTAATTATGAATTCACTAAACATACCGATAACTCAAAAAGCGGTGAATCTCCTGATACAATGTGTGCTTACATAACACTCTTGGTCTGGGCTCTTCATATCTTTATTTACGAATTCATAATTCTACCCACCTCCTCCCAATCACATCGTGGATACGCGCCAGTAGGACCGTGATCCTACTACAGAAACCATCATAATACTCACGGCTGTGTTTACAACATGTTGGTGGGTGACAACCACGACCCGTGCACATAACTGTGCTCACCCACGACTGTCCAGTTGCCTCTGTCTGTTTATCCCTTATAAATGTGATGAGCTCTTGGTGAGGCTCTGCCGCCTGGGTGTTGTCATTTGATCGGGGGTCCATTCCTTGAACACAGTCCTCTTTATCTACAACTTACAATTCACTAAAAAGGTTGACGTTGCGACACTGAAATCATCAAAATATACACTCGACAAAAAATTGTATACACACATCACTTGGGCTACTGTGCACATAATCCTTGCTAGTTATGGCAAATCCACATTTATCACTTTCAAAGTATACGTTACTTGGGATACCGTGCCCAGAATCGTTGCTAGTATTGGTAAATCCACATTCATCACTTTCACTTTCAAAGCGCATTTTACTTGGGCTAACGTGCCCAGAATCTTTGCTAGCATTAGCAAATCCACTCATCACTTTTCAAAGATATTACCGGCCAAATCAAACGCCGTAGTACCGTTCTACTACTGAAATTTTCTCACGTCGATTGGTTTCCGTTACCAGACATATTATGGGAACACCTAGGTTTCAATTTTCCGACAGGCATTACATTTCGGGAGGAATAGGTTGCGCATCACAAACATACTTCCACAGAGAGTCGATGCACACTGAAGATGCGTCTAACGTTAACTTGGGACCAGGGCGAGCACATCCTGAGGTGAGGGGCGGAGCGCAAGTGGTAAAAGCTTGTTTGTCACGCTTCCTGTTGCCTGATTGGTTGAATCGGCAATACTGGTTTGTTATTGGATGAGCAGGGTGTTCTTTTATTCTTATTGGTGAAACTCTAAGGCTAGTCACCGAGGCTGGTTATCCACTTGAATAGCACGTTCACTTACCACCGATGCAGGTCTAAATGGATTTGATAATCAAATACATACTGTGTGGTTTTATGGTCACCCACCTTAAAAGAACAAATAGACGAGAGATTGTTGCGGCGAACTACCAAGATAATACCCACACTGAAAAAAAAATCCCAAGAGAACCCACTTGACGACTCAAGCATTTTTAGGGAAGGTTAAGAGGTAAAAAAAAACATCGACTTTTCGCGATTTAAGTTCATGTCCAAGAGACCATCTCATGGCATTTATCTCACCTACCCCAGTTTCCATCTCTGCTGAAAACATGACCGCACCAGATCTTCCTCTGTAACCGGGTGCCCACAGCTTTCTCACCATATGAACATTAGTACAAAGTAGCCTTATCCTTAGCAACGCCGGAAGTACACAAGGCAACAACCAGTTCACATCCATATCTCTGGTCTATGTCAACGTTTGCCTGGTGTTCACAATCACAATTCCAAGCACAGGACTAGCTTCTTGATAAGGAAAACGTTAAGTAAATGATGGAATAGATCATGTATCAATACTGACAAGCCAGCAACAGTGACGTTTCCCAGGAAGTCAATCTCCCTGACCTCTCTCATAAAAGTATCACGCAGGGTTGAACGTAGCTGATTCCGTGAGCATCCTGGTCACTGCTAAACAACTAAAAAAATGTTCCTCGAGCCTTAGAATGTTATCGTAGATTGTGTTGTTCATCAAGGCAAACTTCCTCAGTGCTACCCTTGTGTCAAAGCTACTGGTATTTCACCTAGCACGACTTTTCACACATCAAAACACCTACAAAGAACAAAGAACAGAGAACAATTACTTCAGACAAGTTAAAAAGGATTTGGATAGTAGAATAGCAAACCATTCAGGCCAATCCTGCATTGCAATACAGCATCTAAATATATAGCTATCACGCATGTTCATTACGTTAGCCATCCAGCTCACAGTATGAACACATAAGGCAGACTGACCATTGAAATTCATTAACAAACCTTCCTCCTCTGCTCATCTGCTACAGCCAAGAGAACCAGGCTGTCGACGACAGGATTTCATAGTCATGGGTGTCTCCTCACCAGTTCCCATCCCACAGAAACTGACTGAAATGTTACACTCAGATTCCAGAACCACGTCCACCTCGTCATACACGACAGAATATCACCTCCTTAATAGTCATCTCATATTTCTGGGTCACAGTATTGGCCAGTTCACAATTCTCCGGACCTCCTGTTCATTAGCAGAGTCCGATAGGTTCAGAAACCAAAGTTCAAGAGACTAGCATGTTTTCAATTGAGAGAGAGAGAGAGAGAGAGAGAGAGAGAGAGAGAGAGAGAGAGAGAGAGAGAGAGAGAGAGGAGTACATACGACGAGGATCAGTTCCATACACTCATCGCAAAGGAGAGGAAAAGAAAAAAATGATCATTTTTATTTACTATTTCATGAGAATAAGGTTACGTTCTCAGGCAGACTCAGTAAACTAGTTTCTGGAGAAAAATGCAGGATATAAGAAAGCCGAGGATGACGGTGGCAGCCTCCATTATGATGCAAATGACGCGACCGAGGGATGGAGAGCGTTCATGCCTCCCTGAGACGGTCATTACTGTGCCTAGCTGAGGTGTCGCCGCGAGTGGAACTCCACCATTGAAGAGGATGAATGACTGTCAGTTGATGAAACTGTAATATCTCGTCAAAGAATATCTCACTTCAAGAATGAATCCCTCTCGTCCCTGCTACTGAATATAGCGAATCCTTGAAACTGCAGGAGCCCCAAGTATATGAGATCTGGGTAACACCAGGACCATTTTCGAGAGGTGTCTCGGGGGAATATATATATATATATATATATATATATATATATATATATATATATAATATATATATATATATATATATATATATATATATATATATATATATATATATTCTTTCCTTTCTTTCAAACTATTCGCCATTTCCCGCACTAGCGAGGTAGCGTTAAGGACAGAGGACTGGGCCTCTGAGGGAATACCCTCACCCGGCACAATTCTCTGTTCCTTCCCTTGGAAAATTGAAAAAAAAAAAAAAAAAAAACCGAGAGGGGAGGATTTCCAGCCCCCCGCTCCCTCCCCTTTTAGTCGCCTTCTACGACACGCAGGGAATACGTGGGAAGTATTCTTAATCCCCTATCCCCAGGGATAATATATATATATATATATATATATATATATATATATATATATATATATATGTACATTCATTTTAGTATTTATTTTGTTTTGTCGCTGTCTCCCGCGTTAGCGAGGCAGCGCAAGGAAACAGACGAATAGGGAGGTGATAACAAGTAGTGGTGATGTGAAAAGGAGATAGAGTGAGTATTTTGAAGGTTTGTTGAATGTGTTTGATGATAGAGTGGCAGATATAGGGTGTTTTGGTCGAGGTGGTGTGCAAAGTGAGAGGGTTAGGGAAAATGATTTGGTAAACAGAGAAGAGGTATTAAAGTTTTGCGGAAGATGAAAGCCGGCAACGCAGCAGGTTTGGATGGTATTGCAGTGGAATTTATTAAAAAAGGGGGTGACTGCATTGTTGACTGGTTGGTAAGGTTATTTAATGTATGTATGACTCATGGTGAGGTGCCTGAGGATTGGCGGAATGCGTGCATAGTGCCATTGTACAAAGGCAAAGGGGATAAGAGTGAGTGCTCAAATTACAGAGGTATAAGTTTGTTGAGTATTCCTGGTAAATTATATGGGAGGGTATTGATTGAGTGGGTGAAGGCATGTACAGAGCATCAGATTGGGGAAGAGCAGTGTGGTTTCAGAAGTGGTAGAGGATGTGTGGATCAGGTGTTTGCTTTGAAGAATGTATGTGAGAAATACTTAGAAAAGCAAATGGATTTGTATGTAGCATTTATGGATCTGGAGAAGGCATATGATAGAGTTGATAGAGATGCTCTGTGGAAGGTGTTAAGAATATATGGTGTGGGAGGCAAGTTGTTAGAAGCAGTGAAAAGTTTTTATCGAGGATGTAAGGCATGTGTACGTGTAGGAAGAGAGGAAAGTGATTGGTTCTCAGTGAATGTAGGTTTGCGGCAGGGGTGTGTGATGTCTCCATGGTTGTTTAATTTGTTTATGGATGGGGTTGTTAGGGAGGTGAATACAAGAGTTTTGGAAAGAGGGGCAAGTATGAAGTCTGTTGGGGATGAGAGAGCTTGGGAAGTGAGTCAGTTGTTGTTCGCTGATGATACAGCGCTGGTAGCTGATTCATGTGAGAAACTGCAGAAGCTGGTGACTGAGTTTGGTAAAGTGTGTGAAAGAAGAAAGTTAAGAGTAAATGCGAATAAGAGCAAGATTATTAGGTACAGTAGGGTTGAGGGTCAAGTCAATTGGGAGGTGAGTTTGAATGGAGAAAAACTGGAGGAAGTAAAGTGTTTTAGATATCTGGGAGTGGATCTGGCAGCGGATGGAACCATGGAAGCGGAAGTGGATCATAGGATGGGGGAGGGGGCGAAAATTCTGGGAGCCTTGAAGAATGTGTGGAAGTCGAGAACATTATCTCGGAAAGCAAAAATGGGTATGTTTGAAGGAATAGTGGTTACAACAATGTTGTATGGTTGCGAGGCGTGGACTATGGATAGAGTTGACCAAGAGGATATATGTGTCGGAGGTGGAGGGAACGAGGAGAAGAGGGAGACCAAATTGGAGGTGGAAAGATGGAGTGAAAAAGATTTTATGTGATCGGGGCCTGAACATGCAGGAGGGTGAAAGGAGGGCAAAGAATAGAGTGAATTGGAGCGATGTGGTATAGCGGGGTTGACGTGCTGTCAGTGGATTGAATCAAGGCATGTGTATGGGGGTGTGTTGGGCCATTTCTTTCGTCTGTTTCCTTGCGCTACCTCGCAAACGCGGGAGACAGCGACAAAGCAAAAAAAAAAAAAAAAATATATATATATATATATATATATATATATATATATATATATATATATATATATATATATATATATATATATATATATATAGGAAGGTGCGCGTTCATATGCACTTTATTCGTATATATATATATATATATATATATATATATATATATATATATATATATATATATATATATATATATATATATTTTTTTTTTTTTATTTTTATACTTTGTCGCTGTTTCCCGCGTTCGCGAGGTAGCGCAAGGAAACAGACGAAAGAAATGGCCCAACCCTCCCCATACACATGTACATACACACGTGAACACACGCAAATATACATACCTACACAGCTTTCCATGATTTACCCAGGACGCTTCACATGCCTTGATTCAATCCACTGACAGCACGTCAACCCCTGTATACCACATCGCTCCAATTCACTCTATTCCTTGCCCTCCTTTCAAACTCCTGCATGTTCAGGCCCCGATCACACAAAATCCTTTTCACTCCATCTTTCCACCTCCAATTTGGTCTCCCTCTTCTCCTCGTTCCCTCCACCTCCGACACATATATCCTCTTGGTCAATCTTTCCTCACTCATTCTCTCCATGTGCCCAAACCATTTCAAAAAACCCTCTTCTGCTCTCTCAACCACGCTCTTTTTATTTCCACACACCTCTCTTACCCTTACGTTACTTACTCGATCAAACCACCTCACACCACACATTGTCCTCAAACATCTCATTTCCAGCACATCCATCCTCCTGCGCACAACTCTATCCATAGCCCACGCCTCGCAACCATACAACATTGTTGGAACTACTATTCCTTCAAACATACCCATTTTTGCTTTCCGGGATAGTGTTCTCGACTTCCACACATTTTTCAAGGCTCCCAAAATTTTCGCCCCCTCTCCCACCCTATGATCCACTTCCGCTTCCATGGTTCCATCCGCTGACAGATCCACTCCCAGATATCTAAAACACTTCACTTCCTCCAGTTTTTCTCCATTCAAACTCACCTCCCAATTGACTTGACCCTCAACCCTACTGTACCTAATAACCTTGCTCTTATTCACATTTACTCTTAACTTTCTTCTTCCACACACTTTACCAAACTCCGTCACCAGCTTCTGCAGTTTCTCACATGAATCCGCCACCAGCGCTGTATCATCAGCGAACAACAACTGACTCACTTCCCAAGCTCTCTCATCCCCAACACACTATATATATATATATATATATATATATATATATATATATATATATATATATATATATATATATATATATATATATATATATATATATATATATATATGAAGGTGCGCGTTCATATGCACTTTATTCGTATATGAGAGTTGGGGTGAGAGAGTATCATTAAATTTTAGGGAGAATAAAAAGATGTTCTAGAAGGAGGTAAATAAAGTGCGTAAGACAAGGGAGCAAATGGGAACTTCAGTGAAGGGCGCAAATGGGGAGGTGATAACAAGTAGTGGTGATGTGAGAAGGAGATGGAGTGAGTATTTTGAAGGTTTGTTGAATGTGTTTGATGATAGAGTGGCAGATATAGGGTGTTTTGGTCGAGGTGGTGTGCAAAGTGAGAGGGTTAGGGAAAATGATTTGGTAAACAGAGAAGAGGTAGTGAAAGCTTTGCGGAAGATGAAAGCCGGCAAGGCAACAGGTTTGGATGGTATTGCAGTGGAATTTATTAAAAAAGGGGGTGACTGTATTGTTGACTGGTTGGTAAGGTTATTTAATGTATGTATGACTCATGGTGAGGTTCCTGAGGATTGGCAGAATGCGTGCATAGTGCCATTGTACAAAGGCAAAGGGGATAAGAGTGAGTGCTCAAATTACAGAGGTATAAGTTTGTTGAGTATTCCTGGTAAATTATATGGGAGGGTATTGATTGAGAGGGTGAAAGCATGTACAGAGCATCAGATTGGGGAAGAGCAGTGTGGTTTCAGAAGTGGTAGAGGATGTGTGGATCAGGTGTTTGCTTTGAAGAATGTATGTGAGAAATACTTAGAAAAGCAAATGGATTTGTATGTAGCATTTATGGATCTGGAGAAGGCATATGATAGAGTTGATAGAGATGCTCTGTGGAAGGTGTTAAGAATATATGTTGTGGGAGGCAAGTTGTTACAAGCAGTGAAAAGTTTTAATCGAGGATGTAAGGCATGTGTACGTGTAGGAAGAGAGGAAAGTGATTGGTTCTCAGTGAATGTAGGTTTGCGGCTGGGGTGTGTGATGTCTCCATGGTTGTTTAATTTGTTTATGGATGGGGTTGTTAGGGAGGTAAATGCAAGAGTTTTGGAAAGAGGGGCAAGTATGAAGTCTGTTGGGGATGAGAGAGCTTGGGAAGTGAGTCAGTTGCTGTTCGCTGATGATACAGCGCTGGTGGCTGATTCATGTGATAAACTTGCAGAAGCTGGTGACTGAGTTTGGTAAAGTGTGTGAAAGAAGAAAGTTAAGAGTAAATGTGAATAAGAGCAAGGTTATTAGGTACAGTAGGGTTGAGGGTCAAGTCAATTGGGAGGTGAGTTTGAATGGAGAAAAACTGGAGCAAGTGAAGTGTTTTAGATATATGGGAGTGGATCTGGCAGCGGATGGAACCATGGAAGCGGAAGTGGATCATAGGGTGGGGGAGGGGGCGAAAATTCTGGGAGCCTTGAAGAATGTGTGGAAGTCGAGAACATTATCTCGGAAAGCAAAAATGGGTATGTTTGAAGGAATAGTGATTCCAACAATGTTGTATGGTTGCGAGGCGTGGGCTATGGATAGAGTTGTGCGCAGGAGGATGGATGTGCTGGAAATGAGATGTTTGAGGACAATGTGTGGTGTGAGGTGGTTTGATCGAGTGAGTAACGTAAGGGTAAGAGAGATGCGTTTGCGAGGTAGCGCAAGGAAACAGACAAAAGAAATGGCCCACCCCCCCCCCCCCCAATACACATGTATATACATACGTCCACACACGTAAATATACATACCTACACAGCTTTCCATGATTTACACCAGACGCTTCACATGCCCTGATTCAATCCACTGACAGCACGTCAACCCCGGTATACCACATCGATCCAATTTACTCTAATCCTTGCCCTCCTTTCACCCTCCTGCATGTTCAGGCCCGATCACACAAAATCTTTTTCACTCCATCTTTCCACCTCCAATTTGGTCTCCCACTTCTCGTTCCCTCCACCTCCGACATATAAAACCTCTTGGTCAATCTTTCCTCACTCATTCTCTCCAAGTGCCCAAACCATTTCAAAACACCCTCTTTTGCTCTCTCAACCACGCTCTTTTTATTTCCACACATCTCTCTTACCCTTACGTTACTTACTCGATCAAACCACCTCACACCACACATTGTCCTCAAACATCTCATTTCCAGCACATCCATCCTCCTGCGCACAACTCTATCAATAGCCCACGCCTCGCAACCATAAAACATTGTTGGAATCACTATTTCTTCAAACATACCCATTTTTGCTTTCCGAGATAATGTTCTCGACTTCCACACATTCTTCAAGGCTCCCAGAATTTTCGCCCCCTCCCCCACCCTATGATCCACTTCCGCTTCCATGGTTCCATCCGCTGCCAGATCCACTCCCAGATATCTAAAACACTTTACTTCCTCCAGTTTTTCTTCATTCAAACTTACCTCCCAATTGACTTGACCCTCAACCCTACTGTACCTAATAACCTTGTTCTTATTCACATTTACTCTTAACTTTCTTCTTTCACACACTTTGCCAAACTCAGTCACCAGCTTCTGCAGTTTCTCACATGAATCAGCCACCAGCGCTGTATCATCAGCGAATAACAACTGACTCACTTCCCAAGCTCTCTCATCCCCAACAGACTTCATACTTGCCCCTCTTTCCAAAACTCTTCCATTCACCTCCATAACAACAACATCCATAAACAAATTAAACAACCATGGAGACATCACACACCCCTGCCGCAAACCTACATTCACTGAGAACCAATCACTTTCCTCTCTTCCTACACGTACACATGCCTTACATCCTCGATTAAAACTTTTCACTGCTTCTAACAACTTGCCTCCCACAACATATATTCTTAACACCTTCCACAGAGCATCTCTATCAACTCTATCATATGCCTTCTCCAGATCCATAAATGCTACATACAAATCCATTTGCTTTTCTAAGTATTTCTCACATACATTCTTCAAAGCAAACCCTTGATCCACACATCCTCTACCACTTCTGAAACCACACTGCTCTTCCCCAATCTGATGCTCTGTACATGCCTTCACCCTCTCAATCAATACCCTCCCATATAATTTACCAGGAATACTCAACAAACTTATACCTCTGTAATTTGAGCACTCACTCTTATCCCCTTTGCCTTTGTACAATGGCACTATGCACGCATTCCGCCAATCCTCAGGAACCTCACCATGAGTCATACATACATTAAATAACCTTGCCAACCAGTCAATAATACAGTCACCCCCTTTTTTGATAAATTCCACTGCAATACCATCCACACCTGCTGCCTTGCCGGCTTTCATCTTCCGCAAAGCTTTTACTACCTCTTCTCTGTTTACCAAATCATTTTCCCTAACCCTCTCACTTTGCACACCACCTCGACCAAAACACCCTATATCTGCCACTCTATCATCAAACACATTCAACAAACCTTCAAAATACTCACTCTATCTCCTTCTCACATCACCACTACTTGTTATCACCTCCCCATTTACGCCCTTCACTGAAGTTCCCATTTGCTCCCTTGTCTTACGCACTTTATTTACCTCCTTCCAGAACATCTTTTTATTCTCCCTAAATTTTAATGATACTCTCTCACCCCAACTCTCATTTGCCCTCTTTTTCACCTCTTGCACCTTTCTCTTGACCTCCTGTCTCTTTATTTTATACATCTCCCACTCAATTGCATTTTTTCCCTGCAAAAATCGTCCAAATGCCTCTCTCTTCTCTTTCACTAATAATCTTACTTCTTCATCCCACCACTCACTACCCTTTCTAATCAACCCACCTCCCACTCTTCTCATGCCACAAGCATCTTTTGCGCAAGCCATCACTGATTCCCTAAATACATCCCATTCCTCCCCTCACTCGCCTTACTTCCATTGTTCTCACCTTTTTCCATTCTGTACTCAGTCTCTCCTGGTACTTCCTCACACAAGTCTCCTTCCCAAGCTCACTTACTCTCACCACACTCTTCACCCCAACATTCACTCTTCTTTTCTGAAAACCCATACAAATCTTCACCTTAGCCTCCACAAGATAATAATCAGACATCCCTCCAGTTGCACCTCTCAGCACATTAACATCCAAAAGTCACTCTTTCGCGCGACTGTCAATTAACACGTAATCCAATAACGCTTTCTGGCCATCTCTCCTACTTACATACGTATACTTATGTGTATCTCGCTTTTTAAACCAGGTATTCCCAATCACCAGTCCTTTTTCAGCACATAAATCTACAAGCTCTTCACCATTTCCATTTACAACACTGAACACCCCATGTATACCAATTATTCCCTCAACTGCCACATTACTCACCTTTGCATTCAAATCACCCATCACTATAACCCGGTCTCGTGCATCAAAACCACTAACACATTCATTCAGCTGCTCCCAAAACACTTGCCTCTCATGATCTTTCTTCTCATGCCCAGGTGAATATGCACCAATAATCACCCATCTCTCTCCATCAACTTTAAGTTTTACCCATATTAATCGAGAATTCACTTTCTTACATTCTATCACATACTCCCACCACTCCTGTTTCAGGATTAGTGCTACTCCTTCCCTTGCTCTTGTCCTTTCATTAACCCTAGACTTTACTCCCAAGACATTCCCAAACCACTCTTCCCCTTTACCCTTGAGCTTCGTTTCACTCAGAGCCAAAACATCCAGGTTCCTTTCCTCAAACATACTACCTATCTCTCCTTTTTTCTCATGTTGGTTACATCCACACACATTTAGACACCCCAATCTGAGCCTTCGAGGAAGATGAGCACTCCCCGCGTGACTCCTTCTTCTGTTTCCCCCTTTAGAAAGTTAAAATAAAAGGAGGGGATGGTTTCCAGCCCCCCGCTCCCTTCCCCTTTAGTCGCCTTGTACGACACGTGAGGAATACGTGGGAAGTATTCTTTCTCCCCTATCCCCTATATTTTTTTATTATTATTTTGCTTTGTCGCTGTCTCCCGCGTTTGCGAGGTAGCGCAAGGAAACAGATGAAAGACATGGCACAACCCACCCCCATACACAATGTACACACACACACGCTCACACACGCAAATATACATACCTATACATCTTAGTGTACACATATATATACACACACAGACACATACATATATACCCATGCACACAATTCACACTGTCTGCCTTTATTCATTCCCATATATATATATATATATATATATATATATATATATATATATATATATATATATATATATATATATATATATATATATATATATATATATATATATATATATATATATATATATATATATTCCCTGGGGATAGGGGAGAAAGAATACTTCCCACGTATTCCCTGCGTGTCGTGGAAGGCGACTAAAAGGGAAGGGAGCGTGGGGCAGGAAATCCTCCCCTCTCGTTTTTTGTTTTCTTTTTAATTTTCCAAAAGAAGGAATAGAGAAGGGTGAGGATATTCCCTCAAAGGCCCAGTCCTCTGTTCTTAACGCTATCTCGCTATCGCGGGAAATGGCGAATAGTATGAAAGATATATATATATATATATATATATATATATATATATATATATATATATATATATATATATATATATATATATATATATATATATATATATATATATATATATATATATATATATATATATCTTCCCAAGCTCTCTCATCCCCAACAGACTTCATACTTGCCCCTCTTTCCAAAACTCTTGCATTCACCTCCCTAACAACCCCATCCATAAACAAATTAAACAACCATGGAGACATCACACACCCCTGCCGCAAACCTACATTCACTGAGAACCAATCACTTTCCTCTCTTCCTACACGTACACATGCCTTACATCCTCGATAAAAACTTTTCACTGCTTCTAACAACTTGCCTCCCACACCATATATTCTTAATACCTTCCACAGAGCATCTCTATCAACTCTATCATATGCCTTCTCCAGATCCATAAATGCTACATACAAATCCATTTGCTTTTCTAAGTATTTCTCACATACATTCTTCAAAGCAAACACCTGATCCTCACATCCTCTACCACTTCTGAAACCACACTGCTCTTCCCCAATCTGATGCTCTGTACATGCCTTCACCCACTCAATCAATACCCTCCAATATAATTTACCAGGAATACTCAACAAACTTATACCTCTGTAATTTGAGCACTCACTCTTATCCCCTTTGCCTTTGTACAATGGCATTATGCACGCACTCCGCCAATCCTCAGGCACCTCCCCATGAGTCATACATACATTAAATAACCTTACCAACCAGTCAACAATACAGTCACCCCCTTTTTTAATAAATTCCACTGCAATACCATCCAAACCTGCTGCCTTGCCGGCTTTCATCTTCCGCAAAGCTTTTACTACCTCTTCTCTGTTTACCAAATCATTTTCCCTAACCCTCTCACTTTGCACACCACCTCGACCAAAACACCCTATATCTGCCACTGTTGTTCGCTAATGATACAGCGCTGGTGGCTGATTCATGTGAGAAACTGCAGAAGCTGGTGACTGAGCTTGGTAAAGTGTGTGAAAGAAGAAAGTTAAGAGTAAATGTGAATAAGAGCAAGGTTATTAGGTACAGTAGGGTTGAGGGTCAAGTCAATTGGGAGGTGAGTTTGAATGGAGAAAAACTGGAGCAAGTGAAGTGTTTTAGATATCTTGGAGTGGATCTGGCAGCGGATGGAACCATGGAAGCGGAAGTGGATCATAGGGTAGGGGAGGGGGCGAATATTCTGGGAGCCTTGAAGAATGTGTGAAAGTCGAGAACATTATCTCGGGAAGCAAAAATGGGTATGTTTGAAGGAATAGTGGTTCCAACAATGTTGTATGGTTGCGAGGCGTGGGCAATGATAGAGTTGTGCGCAGGAGGATGGATGTGCTGGAAATGAGATGTTTGAGGACAATGTGTGGTGTGAGGTGGTTTGATCGAGTAAGTAACGTAAGGGTAAGAGAGATGTGTGGAAATAAAAAGAGCGTGGTTGAGAGAGCAGAAGAGGGTGTTTTGAAATGGTTTGGGCACATGGAGAGAATGAGTGAGGAAAGATTGACCAAGAGGATATATGTGTCGGAGGTGGAGGGAATGAGGAGAAGAGGGAGACCGAATTGGAGGTGGAAAGATGGAGTGAAAAAGATTTTGTGTAATCGGGGCCTGAACATGCAGGAGGGTGAGAGGAGGGCAAGGAATAGAGTGAATTGGAGCGATGTGGTATACCGGGGTTGACGTGCTGTCAGTGGATTGAATCAAGGCATGTGAAGCGTCTGGGGTAAACCATGGAAAGCTGTGTAGGTATGTATATTTGCGTGTGTGGACGTATGTATATACATGTGTATGGGGGTGGGTTGGGCCATTTCTTTCGTCTGTTTCCTTGCGCTACCTCGCAAACGCGGGAGACAGCGACAAAGCAAAAAAAAAAATATATATATATATATATATATATATATATATATATATATATATATATATATATATATATATATATATATATATATATTTATATATATATATATATATATATATATATATATATATATATATATATATATATATATATATATATATATATATATATATACATTTATATATATATATATATATATATATATATATATATATATATATATATATATATATATATATATATATATATATATATATATATTATCACTGGGGATAGCGGAGAAAGAAACTTCCTACGCATTCACTGCGTGTCGTAGAAGGCGACTAAAGGGGACGGGAGCGCGTGGCTGGAAATCCTCCCCTTTCGTTTTTTTTTTTTTTTTTTTTGATTTTCCAAAAGAAGGAAGAGAGAAGGGGACCAGATGAGGACATTCCCTCTAAGGCCCAGTCCTCTGTTCTTAACGCTACCTTGCTAACACGGGAAATGGCGAATAGTCTGAAAGAAAGAAAAAAAGATATATATATATATATATATATATATATATATATATATATATATATATATATATATATATATATATATATATATATATATATATATATATATATATATGTATACATATATATATATATATATATATATATATATATATATATATATATATATATATATATATATATATATATATATATATATATATATATATATATATATATATATATATATATATATATATATATATATACATATATATATATATATATATATATATCCATAAGTTTTTGATATGTATCTAATGCACTATATAGGACGAATGATTCAACAGAATCTAGTGTGTATATTCAGTATATGCCGACAGTGTTGTTGTCGAACTGGATCATGGAAGAATGTGGCAGCCTTCAATGCAATATGCAATCGGGTTCTATGGTTACTTGCTGACACCTCCCCTGCTGGTAACGCTGCCCACACCAGCATCCTCACACCTCATAACGTAACTCAGTAAGGCTCAGCTACAGCTCTCCTGCCAATAGTGCTATATAGGGACACATTACTAGGTCCGCTACCATAGGTAGATAGTAGTGAATGACGTCAGACATCTGCGTGGTATTGGATACCTTCTGTCTGTTTGTCTGTTTGCCAGACTTCCATTTTCACGAAAAGTTCCAGAGTGATCACCGACCAGCAGCGGTCTTCTATATATGGGTGGCAGATCAACCTTTTACCATAAAGAACTGTTGACGTAGAATATAGATTGGTTCTTTGAAAGTAGGGAAAAAAAGGGGAATCCGTTGATGTATAACCTCCTGTTTTCTGTTGCAGTTCATTCCTCTGGAGTTGTGGAAACATTTAACACTTTAAACATTTTGAAAATGTTTATGTTTCAATCTAAGCATTTTCTTGCTCTACTCTAAGAGACAGTTATTTATCTGTCCGTATTTTATCTCCCAGACGCTTATGTCCGTATATTGGTCTGGTCAGGCCAGCAAAACCTCAGCCCCTCCACCTATATCAGCACAGACCTCAAGTGAGGTCTATGAGCCACCTACATACTGAGAGTGTTAGTGATCTGAGAATTACTTAAAACACCTGTGAAAGGTGTTAGATATTCTTCGGTTCAGTGTTCAAGTTGACGTTCAGGGTCTTAATGTTCCTGGCAGATGATAGGCTTAAAGCCAAAATAACCAAACACCAACCACGGACGCCCACTATTGTTACGCTCTGCCATAAATTCTTCCTTCAGAAACCTTCCCATAGACGTGATCCAGATCAGCGTCTCGGTAGAATCTCATATCTATTCAGCCTTCGCCAGGCGTTCCCGCCCTCCAGTTCCCTTCCCATGATGTGCCTCAGCTTAACGTCTCTTCCCCAGGTTTTCCTCGGCCTCAGTAATGTGCACCTTGATCATTCATAGCTGTCGTCCCTCTACTGTCGTTCTCCTGTACCCTCTCCTTATCACAACGTATCGCTCAGGATAAAGAAAACATATACGCCGCCTCCTCATACTTTGCCGCTCTTCGTCTCCAACTGACCCTCTCTCTTTCTTGTGCTGTATACGTCATCATCGTCTTGAATTCCTCAAAAACGACATTTTCTGTTGTGTCCTTGTACTTCAAGAATCGGTATTTATGATTTTTTCTTTTTTAAGATTCCCATTCCAGGGAATCCGGTATAGAAAATCTAAAACGTCCACATGTGTGAGGATTGTCTTAATAAGACTACAACAAGTGTTTCATGGTTCTAAAAGCAAATGTAGTAAAAGGAGAGAGAGAGAGAGAGAGAGAGAGAGAGAGAGAGAGAGAGAGAGAGAGAGAGAGAGAGAGAGAGAGAGAGAGAGAGAGAGAGAGAGAGAGAGAGAGAGAGAGAGAGAGAGAGAGAGAGAGTCTCCAACACACTATCCAGTCTAAGAGCTATAATGCAATTAGATTTCCCTCTAGTTTTAAAGGAAGAAATATTAGATTCAGATATATCATAGAAAAGAATATCTACTTTAGAAGAAAATTCGGAATTTTTTGTTTTTGTAGCGTCAAATAATTTTTTTCTTAAGACTGATACGTCCTGAGCCACACAAGCAATTCCTTACTGTAATTATTTTTCTAAGACTGTGAAAAATCCAAGACTTAATCAGTCTCTTTTAAGGTTCGGGTAAGACAAACCTCTGCAGAATTTAAAGAATTTATCGCCTTAGACGTTGATTCACATGCCATCAACAAATTCAAAAAGACTTTTATAGGAAATAAAGACCCAGATTATTCCCTTACCTTGACAGAATCATACCAGCCTGAGTGTATGCCTCTCTACACATATCCATCTTAACCAATGACCAGACCACACCAGCCAACACTGGCATCTCCCATTCCAAACATGATAGGAATCTCCTTTGTAAAAGACTCTACTATTGCCATAGCATCAGTATTTCCATGTCTACGTATCATCATTATTCTATTCCCGGTCTCATGGAATGGATCAGGCACGTACTTCTAAACACACTCATCCTCAACCCAAGCCTAGTATAACAAACTGTGTCGTTACATTTATCTTTTAGACATTAAACTGATTCGTCAAGCGAAACCAACTTCTCCCTTTATATCAGCTCAATACACAGAATTCTTCTATTATATAAGAGTATCAGTCATTACTCTAGTACCTTCATTCGTAAAATCCGTAGCCCTAATCACATCTCATTGTATCATTCCGTTTCTTTCATGGTCTAAAACAGTCTCACAACAAAATCAAAACATTAATCAACTGCATTTTGCACATTTCTGTTCTAATCTGAGGTAAAATCTACAAAGACAGAAAGGCACACAGCCACACACTTCAGTACAAAGCACTATCTAAGTGCTTCACACCCATGCACATACAGAAGTCACGTGAAAATTACCCCAGCCTTTTTCATACATGTTTTAATGCTATCACTGCTGAAAATAGACAGGTAAGAAAGTAGAATAACAGATACATTCAAATAGAGATAGAAGTATGAATGAGATGCCAAAGCTATACGAAGAAACAGAAAATGTGTATGGTTGCCATGGAAAGTGTGATCAGCATCCACAGTCAAGCCTCACATCATTACTCTTACCTTACAACAAGCTCGTAGTATTATCATCAGTGTGCCTCAATCAGCCTGTGGTCATGAGTGTCATCTTTGTCAAGGAACTGGTATTCAAAATATGATTTACACTTGGTCAGCTATTATTATATCAAAGTAACGTATCTATGAGAATTATGTATCACTTTAACTAATGGCAATTCAGGTTTTTGATATAATATATAAACTCATTTTTCGCTCTCTGTGCTATATGGGTACATGGCGACTGACGACCAGCATGTGTTAACATGGGAATGTCACGGATAAGAGACTGGAAGAAAGTGTGAGTGTGTGTGTGTGTGTGTGTGTGTGTGTGTGTGTGTGTGTGTGTGTGTGTGTGTGTGTGTGTGTGTTATGGTGAAGAGGTATGAATTCTGTGCTTTTTCTTGTTCTTAATGATTGCCTGGAGTTTGTCCTCTACATATCATGCCTAACCGGACAAAAAGTAGTTTTGAAAATCTCTTTTCAGCGTCTATCAACAAGGATGTTTATCACGTTACATCCATCATCTATAAAAGTATTGTATATACATTTCGAAAGCCATTGCTTTCATCCTATAAAAGAAGTCTATAAACATACATACCACATGATGTTGCAGGAGAGTATGTTCCATATTTCAACATAGATGTTGGGTTTGCCATTGCTTGCTCTTCGACTATGGCTTAAGCCTTTCCATTTCGATCTTCAAGCCGTCTTTCTATTTTTCAGTTCCCGTTTTCTTCTTGTCCACCAGTTCATGTGAGAGGCTCCTGGGCGTGAGAGGTGGGCAGTTACCCCTGACACTTTAAGCAGATGAGGTTCCTGTTATTGCTTCGTTTTTTAACGAAACTTTAGTTTTACATGAGGTAAGAATAGTCAGGCTGGAATAAGAAACAAACTTTAATGTTAAACACCTCCTCCTCTTCTGCTCTATACGTGACAAAGGAAGAGACTGTTCTTTACAAAATATGTTAACATTAAATGTTTAAGACATTCTTAAAGCATCTTAGTTAATGAAAGCATAATATTACTTTTGGGGTTATTCACATAGCTATTCACTTTCTATTGTAATAACCAACAGTTCATCAAATGATGATTTTCAAAGACTTCTCATGAAGACATAAGTTTTCTGGTAACGTCTGTGTTGGCTCCAGCAATTCGTACGGATAGTGTGGTGGAAGGAGTAGTTCAAGTGTTACAAACGAATATACCAGTAAAGAAAAGACTGATTAGCACAGCTGCTCCTGTAGGTTTCCTTTTGGCGAATTCTACCATTAACGTCGGAGCGAAAGTATTTTTCATTAAGTGTGTTTCGTTTTAGAGAGAAAGACCGATCGATAAGCGGGAATATATCTACCTATATGCTGATAATATTCTTTAAATCCTACTTACCATGTGTTTAAGGGTGCAGTATATTTCCTACGGTACGGTATGTTCATGGTACTGTGTGTGGGTTATGACTTCATGATAATGTTACTGAAGGTATCCAATACACGGCGAGTATATGACACTGTAAATATCCTACTTATGATATACAAATTGTGTTGTATTTGTCTTACTCTGTACTCATGCTGTATATATCTTACTTGCGTCCTGTATGTGGGATTTCATATGTCTCAGTCGTAACTTGTTTGTGGTTATTGGCACTTCCGGTGTATTTATACCGTTGATATCCCAGATACAGCAGCCTTATGGCGCTGAATGCCTTTCCCCTGGATCATAATTACGGTTTTATACATGCCCTACGAGTGGCGAACGCACTGTCTTTAATGTGTCAGAAGATATTCATATTAGTACAACAAACACAGTAGTTGATGCTAGGTTAAAAGTTGTGAACAGTGAAGTCTCTGAGAGAGTTCAACTCTGTGTCCTTGAAACCTGATATATTGATCGACGAGGATTTTCACCCTCCAGGTACGAGTGGTGATGGCGGCTCTGCTGCTGTTGGTTGTGGCGTTGGTGTTAGCAATGAAACAAACTGAAAATATCTGCGACAGTTGTCAAGACCGCTAAAAGTTGCAGCAAGACATGAACTACCACCATGTCTTCCGACGCCGACACCATCCGCGATCAAGTTTGTCGCCAGAACTACCGCTGTCAACACTGTGATCAGCGTTACCACCACGTCCATAACATGATAAACTTCATGATGACCACATACACAACACCACTGCATTTATAGCCACAAACACAGTAATGATAACCAGTTTCTTCGGGCGTACTTATATCATCCATCACCCTTAAGGTATATCTCCTCAAGGTTGGCCATGTTCCCGCGCTGTGTCCTAGAGCGGCAGATACATGGGATCGTCCTCTGTGGAGTGGGCTGTCATGCCTCATCTGGCGAGAGATGAAGGCAGGCGGTGGAGAGGCGCTCTCAACTACATACCTATTTTCAGAATTTTTCTGGCAAAAATATCACCCTCGACATAAAATTGTGACAGAGAGAGAACTTGTGAACTCTCTCGCCGCCTCTTTGCTGTCGAGGGTGACACGGCGCCGCTTCAGCCTGAGTCTCCGTGTGATATTAATGGTGAAACCTTGTGAATATCATAAGAGTATTCCTTGAGAGGGTTGGGAATGTCACACTTTCCTAGGCGCTAGCAACACGCACGGTGGCGGCATTCATGCTATCATGAATTTCCGTATTCTTTATACTTTAGCACTTGGTAAAATTTGCGATAGGGCAATCTGTTGTAGCCATACACGTATGTTGATGGAAATGTCTTTCTGTTGCTGTCGTCCACTTGAAAAGCTGTACGAGACAATGAGCCCGTGTGTTAGTGTTATTGGGAACGAGTCCTCCCGTCCACTAACACCTTCTCCTTGGTGTTGGGACTGAGGTATGGACTGGGGGAGGGAAGAATGTCACGGTGACATCAACTGCAGAGAGAGAGAGAGAGAGAGAGAGAGAGAGAGAGAGAGAGAGAGAGAGAGAGAGAGAGAGAGAGAGAGAGAGAGAGAGTAGATAATTGCGACGTCTTTCATCTCATTACAGCAAATTATCAGCATCATAAGTTGTTATTATTTACTCTAAAGCTTTACTGAAAATTTAACCGAGACTTCCACTGACGAGTGGACCAGTTGGATCTTCCTCTCGCTGGCTTAGCGTGCGTAAATGCCTTTAATCTCATAGTTAATTGTTATTTGAAACCGTGGAATCCCCTCATTAATTCACCGGTGCTTCAAAACACAATATATACTTGCTTAAGGTTTGTTGTTTCATGATATCAAGCAGCTGAAAGTGTCTTATGGAAACGGCTTGTGTCATCACAATGTTATGTCTACCTTGCCTCCACCGTGCTGAAATTAGTCGTTTTTCTTTGCTGTCCAAATGGCACTGGAGCTTAAAGACTCTTTAGGGAAAGCTGACAGTATATCTGCAGTAATCATTAGCTCCCACTCAGAATACAGAGTGATCATAAATTATCATTACCAACTGAATAATATAAAAAGGATAAAAATGAGATTCCGTGTTGCTATTTGCTGTATGTGGAAAGACATCTTCCATAGTTTTCGTAAGTCAGTGCACCTCTTCACACTCAGCTAACTACATTATTGTACATATAATGACATGTTACAAAGGTTTCAGGTTTGTAAGACTGGTTGATAGACACCCCCCTTGTAAATCCCTTGTGAGGTGAGTGCCAAACTCAACCACGTAAGATGTTCGAAATACAGTTTTCAACTTGAATTTATGAACTACCTTATATAACTGGGATAGAAGATACAGCTAAACAATTTATATGGTGAAGGTATGTCTCAGATCTCCATCGTATGAGGGGAAAATTGATACATATATACACCAGTTCCGTGAAGTCTGTCTTCCTCTGGGTTTGGTAAGAAAAAGAAAATTTGACTTCATAATCTTTTTGTTGGTTTAATGTTTTGTTTGTCTTGATAATAACTGTCAACAAGTGATGTCAACAACAACAAATTGCGTATATGCTACGCAGTGGTGAGAGTTATCTCTGAGCTGCTCGACCTACAAAGTCATTTGAAGATGTGTCAACTAAGCAAGGGAATTAGACGGTGACACGGGAGTGTCCAGATCGCACCCCAGGTGTTCCTGTGGTGAACGAACACCTTGGTCATCATCAGCAATCCAGCTGTCATAAGCTTAAGCAGAGCTTGTTTAGAGAAACCTGACCTTTCTCAGACTGGTAGGTCATGCCTTGTAGACCAGCAGTGTCTTGCTGCAGATGATGACTGTTCGTATGACGCCACTTGCCTGTTCAGACTTGGGCTGTCTTAACTATCAGCAAAAGGAATGAACACACATTAGACATTAGAATGAGAGCGCGGTTCCGTCTCTGTCTTCTCCATAAAATATGTATTACTCTTCCTTCTCATCTTTGCTTCTTCATGCTGAATATGTTAACATGATTCCCTGTACGTTTCGTTCTGACGTCGTGAGCCGCACGCCGCCGCTGCCTGAGCCAGACGTCATTAGAAATTCAGTGCAGTGGAGGTGGTAGAGGAGATCACCTTGAAACCCTGAACACACCCAGGATCCTCAGCTGTACTATTATTCATCGCCTCTTGATAGGTTTTGCCATCATACAAAGACGTTCCATTGCCTGGTCTCCCTCACACACACACACACACACACACACACACACACACACACACACACGCACACACACACACACACACACACACACACACACACGCGCGCGCGAGCGTGCGCATAAATGAGATGTGGTCGCCAATGGCGTACCAGAGAAAGACATCAAAGATAGTGCCAGAACTAAGAGAGATGAGTTAAGGGAAAAGTTAGAGGTATTACATTTGTCGACCATGTAATTGAGAAAGGTAATATATAACCTGACGACAATCCTCAGATTCCTTAAACCAGTTTGATATCGCAGACAGCCAACAATCCTTCGGAATATGCAAGGACCGGACAACCAGAGACTGAAGATGAAAATTAAGCAAGAAACTTATCACAGCAATGAATGGAGGATGAATAGAATACTTTCAGTGACAAAGTCATGAATTTACGCAGAAAAGAGCAGTCGAAAAATTGTATGATATTATAGATGGTTCATGAGATGGGCTCCTTCTCTTGCAAACACTACGACTTGTCCCCTAAAACACTAACCTTCCTTGTTCTTATTTTGTTCGTATCTTATTGTAAACTCCTGGCTAGAGTGGACCAGGGAGACGCTAGAAGTCTGAGTATACATACAAATTGCCTCACAAGTATCCTGTAAGAATGTCAATAGTGACATTCTAGAACACAAACTTACCAGGACTCTATGCAGTAGGGTGACTGAGGTCGATGACGACCTCATCACACCTTAAAGCTGCTGTTGTGAATCAATAATGATTTCCTCAGGGGAGGCAAGGCCGAGTTCGGTCTAGCCCCAGAGGACGGAGAGTGGTCAGTGGCTTTATTCACCTTCCATTGACTAACTCGTACGAAGAGTATTTGTCTCCATCCCCTGCCTGAATGTCTGTGGTAAGGGGCACTGAGACAACGCTTCCTCTCCACAATGTTTCATGTAAAGCTTAGGAGTTACCCGGGAGAGTTGAGTCCATTTGGTTTCAACAAGCTCTTAAGATAATCTGCCTAAGAGCCTAGAGGGTCCTCCAAGGTGAAAAGGGGAGTATAAAATCCTTTTAGAGCTAGAGTAGTCCAGGCAACTGGGGATGTCCTTGGCCGACGCCTGCCACAGAGGGATTAATGACCAGTCAAGGAAGGATAAGGGTAGGATTACAATCATTCGAGGACGTCTTTCCTTTGTGGGATATCTAGACGCTGGAAAGAAACAAACCATATTCTTGGCTTCTTAGATATTTTCTCTTTCTTTTCCCCAGGGTGGAGTGGGGACTGAATGAGGGGATGGAGATCACCAGATGATACTCTGAATTCATTCTCGAAAACGTAGGAAGTGTCTGGCTACAAGCTGCTCCTTACTGTACGAGGACCAATGACCGGCCCAGAAGGTCTGTACCCATCTGAGTGCTGGGAAGTAACTTGCAATTGATGTGCACATCTGAGGATACTGACTGTGTTCCCAGGAATATGCTCTGGTGGTAGCTGGAACGTACAGAATATATCCTTGTGTGTGTATGCGTGTGTGTGTGTGTGTGTGTGTGTGTGTGTGTGTGTGTGTGTGTGTGTGTGTGTGTGTGTGTGTGTCTGAAAACTGGCCTGGGACCTGAACTACAAAGTATTACACAAAATTAATCCCAATAACAGTTAAAAAAATAAAGATCGGCACTGCTTTGACGCATTACCATTTCCCTCACCGATGTGGAGGCCAATGTATGGACTGGGTATAGCGCGGGCTGAAAGTCCCACCTTCAGAAATCTGTGCGATAATGGTTTATCTTTCCGTTGGTGGGTGAAGTCCATGCCATCACCTCAGTACAAACCAGGTAGATACCCCACGGTGTTGAGATCACCAGCTAACCTTGACACACATTGTTGTTGGTGGACGCTTGCTTCTGGCAGTGGTTGTGACTGGCTGGCACACACCTGCCCCAGGGGCCAACACAGGCTGTAAATTACATACGTAGAGGAGAGAACTGACTTATTTTCTTATACATGTTGTATACACATGGCAGACACCTGACGCTCTCTGAACTAGTAACCATCCAGCAGTCAACAGCCAATAGAAGTAACATCAACATAAGCTCACCAGTACACCGCAAGAAAAATACGGTTGCCTCATCACTCTTGAGGCCAACCTGATAGTCACAAAGCTGGAGACTGGAGTTGAAACCTGGCCACTGTACAGTGATTGTTAAGTTATGTGTGTCATCTGTTGTGACATAGTATTTCTGTTGGTCAAATGGTGATAACATGGTACAAGTGTTGTACGCTCGACATTGGATCAATATCCATCTGAGGTTAAGGCTGAGTTAAATATATATAATGCACACAGTTCCTCTCCCTCTGCATATAACCTCCTTTTCTTTCACGACTTTGGGTTTTGCTAACACCTTGAACACTCAGCTATATATGGTATTTGCCCGAGTCCAGCCACATGAAGAGAGACGTATACAAGACTCCCAGCTGGGAAATCGGTGAACCTCAGCTATTTTTAAAGGAACCTTGAGGTCGGGTTCCTCTTCTATTCATTCATTGAGCCGTGGACATGTTCACTGATCCTGTTCAGACATCTGTGTGGTGATTCTGAGAACCTTTGTCCAACAAGACAACTCGGGACATGTCTTAACCTTGTGGTCGAGGCAGAGGCCAAGGGACTGCCACCTTCAGACAGAGCTCACACCCAGACATGTTAACAACACTGACACTGATTGATGTAAGGCCCACTCCTCGTACAGTGAGGTGATGTTCAGTATCAGCAGTGTGAGGAAACTGATATATTCAAGAACTTTGTTAACTGTACGTCTTTATTGATTGGAAGTGAAACATCTTAAATGATTATTTTTCTTGGATGAATCAATCTACAAATAGGAAGATATGACTTATTTTCAATATTATTTTTTATTGTTGCTATGGTGAAGATAACTGTCGTGTTTACCTTCACCATTATCATTGATATCTTTATTAATGAAAATTAAACAATTATTGTTATTTACTGCATCTATCATCATCATTGTCACTATAATCGTTAACATTATGATTTTTATTTTCATTTCATACACGTCGTCACTGACTTCCTACACCACACACACACACACATACACACACACACACACACGCACACACACACACACACACACACACACACACACACACACACACACACACACACGACAACTTACATGTGAGACAGACCCCTGGGAACTACGACAACTACAAGTGAGGCAGACACCCTAGGAACTACGTCAACTTACATGTGAGACAGACCCTTGGGAACTACGACAGCTAGAAGTGAGGCAGACACCCTAAGGACAATGTCAGCTTTCGTGTGAGGCAGACCCTCCCTGAGAACTACGTCATATTACATGTGAAACAGATCCCTAGGAACTACGACAGTTTACATTTTGTGGTTGGTTAGTTGTAGTGCATGAATCACTAGAGGTACTGGAGGTAGGTAATGGTACTGCAATTAATACCAATGAAGGTAAATGTAGCCACCATTACAGATTTACAGTGCAGTTCGTAATGTAGATCATTTTGTTTTCAACAGGCACGCCAGGCTCGATGTGAATAATACAGCAGTGGCCATATTGCTTGTGTTGTAAAGCTTGTCATTATTATTCTGAATTGGAGTATGATTCAATCAACTTGTGAGGTCGTCTGAAATGACAACCCTGATTACATATCACATAACTCAATTCAGTATTGAAATAGTAATAGAAAAAGAATACCTGACACAATTATACGACGAACTGAGGATGTGTTGGTAATCACATGAACATCAAAGCTAAATTGCCTAAAGGTCGTATATGCACAAACTGAAATTAATAACTTTCCCCTCCTGGTAGAACATCACACCTGACCTCCGTGTTCAATGGTAAATCTAAGAACTTTGAGTAAAATTCTCTCTATTCTTCATCTAGTTTGCGTTCTGTTCACGTATTTGTTCTTTTATGATTCTCCACACACACTCACACACACACACATACACCTACACACTCACATATTTCCCAATATATATATATATATATATATATATATATATATATATATATATATATATATATATATATATATATATATATATATATATATATATATATATATATATATATATATATATATATATATATATATATATATACATATATGTACATGATTCATACTTGCTGCCTTCTTCATTCTCGTCGCCACCCCTCCACACATGAAATGACAACCCCCTCCTCGCCGCACGCACACGGTAGCGCGAGGGAAAGACAACAAAGGCCACATTCGTTCACGCTCAGTCTCTAGTTGTCATGTATAATGCACCGAAAGCAGAGCTCCCTTTCCACATCCAGGCTCCACAAAACTTTCCATTGGAAGCTCCA
Organism: Panulirus ornatus; assembly: GCF_036320965.1. Taxonomy (NCBI): domain Eukaryota; kingdom Metazoa; phylum Arthropoda; class Malacostraca; order Decapoda; family Palinuridae; genus Panulirus; species Panulirus ornatus. Next base: position 20,788,733 of record NC_092237.1, on the reverse strand, counting down.
GACGTTTCACATCGTTCTAATTCATTATATTCCTTGCACGCCTTTCATCCTACTGCATGTTCAGACCCCGATCGCTCAAAATCATTTTTACTCAATCCTTCCACCTCCAATTTGGTCTCCCACCTCTCTTCGTTCCCTCCACCTCTGACACAGATATCCTCTACGTCAATCTTTCCTCACTCATTCTCTCCATGTGACCAAACCATTTCAATACGCCCTCTTCTGCTCTGTCAACCACACTCTTTTTACTACCACACATCTCTCTTACCCTTTCATTAAATACTCGATCAAACCACCTCATACCACAAATTGTCCTCAAACATGTTATTCCCAACACATCCACCCTCCTCTGCTCAATGCTATCTATAGCCCACGCCTCGCAACCATATAACATTGTTGGAATCACTATTTCTTCAAACATACCCATTCTTGCTTTCCGAGATAATGTTCTCGCCTTCCACACATTCTTCAACCCTCCCAGAACTTTCGCACCCTCCCCCACCTTATGATTCACTTCCACTTCCATGGTTCCATTCTCTGCCAATTCCACTCCCAGATATCTAAAACACTTCACTTCCTCCAGTTTTTCTCCATTCAAACTTACCTCCCAATTGACCTGTCACTCAACTCTACTGTACCCAATAAACTTGCTCTTATTCACATTTGCTCTCAGCTTTCTTCTTTCACATACTTTACCAAACTCAGTCACCAGCTTGTGCAGTTTCACACCCGAATCAGCCATCAGCGCTCTATCATCAGCGAACACCTGACTCACTTCCCAAACAGTCTCCTTCACAACAGACTGCATACTTGCCCCCCTTCCAAAACTCTTGCATTCACTTCCCTAACAACCCCATCCATAAACAAAATAACAACCATGGAGACATCCCGCACCCCTGCCGCAAACCAACATTCACTGAGAACCAATCACTGTCCTCTCTTCCTACACGAACACATGCCTTACATCCTCGATAAAAACTTATCACTGATTCTAACAACTTGCCTCCTACACCGTATATTCTTAATACCTTCCACAGAGCATCTCTATCAACTCTTCTGCAGATCCATAAATGCAACATACAAATCCATTTACTTTTCTAAGTATTTCTTACATACATTCTTGAAAGCAAATACCTGACCTACACGTTCTCTACCTCTTCTAAAACCACACTGCTCTTCCCCAATTTTATGTTCTGTGCATGCCTTCATCCTCTCAATCAATACCCTCCCATACAATTTCCAAGGAATACTCAACAAACTTATGCCTCTGTAATTTGAGCACTCACTTTTATCCTCGTTGCCTTTGTACAATGGCACTATGTAAGCATTCCGCCAATCCTCAGGCACCTCACCATGAGTCATGCGTATAGTCACCCCCTTTTTTTGATAAGTTCCATTGCAATACCATCCAAACTCGCTGCCTTGCCGGCTTCATCTTCCGCAAAGCTTTTACTACCTCTTCTCTATTTACCAAATCATTCTCCCTAACCCTCTCACTTTGCACACCACCTCGACCAAAACACTCTATATCTGCCATTCTATCATCTAACACATTCAACAAACCTTCAAAATACTCACTCCATCTCCTTCTCACATCACCACCACTTGTTATCACCTTCCCATTAGTCCCTTCATCGATGTTCCCATCTGTTCCCTTGCCTTACGCACTTTATTTACCTCCTTCCAAAACATCTTTTTATTCTCCCTAAAATTTAATGATACTCTCTCACCCCAACTCTCATTTGCCTTCATTTTCACCTCTTGCACCTTTCTTTTGACCTCCTGGCTCTTTCTTTTATACATCTCTTAGTCATATATATATATATATATATATATATATATATATATATATATATATATATATATATATATATATATATATATATATATATATATATGATAGGGTTGCACAGAGGAAGGTGGATGTTGGAAATGAAATATTTGAGGACATTCTCTGGTGTGATCGAGTGAATGATAAAAGGGTAAGAGAGATATGTGGAAATGAAAAATGTGATTGAGAGAGCAGAAGAGGGTGTGTTTAAGTGGTTTGGACATCTGGAGAGAATGAGTGAGGAAAGATTGAGAAAGGGATAATATGTGTCAGAAGTGGAGGGACCAAGGAGAAGTGTGAGACTAAATTGCGGGTGGAAGGATAAAGTGAAAAAGATGTT
>NC_092237.1:20746562-20784062 GCF_036320965.1 Panulirus ornatus | reverse complement strand
AGGGGGCGAAAATCTTGGGAGCCTTGAAGAATGTGTGGAAGTCGAGAACATTATCTCGGAAAGCAAAAATGGGTATGTTTGAAGGAATAGTGGTTCCAACAATTTTGTATGGTTGCGAGGCGTGGGCTGTGAATAGAGTTGTGCGCAGGAGGGTGGATGTGCTGGAAATGAGATGTTTGAGGACAATGTGTGGTGTGAGGTGGTTTGATCGAGTAAGTAACGTAAGGGTAAGAGAGATGTGTGGAAATGAAAAGAGCGTGGTTGAGAGAGCAGAAGAGGGTGTTTTGAAATGGTTTGGGCACATGGAGAGAATGAGTGAGGAAAGATTGACCAAGAGGATAAATGTTCGAGGTGGAGGGAACGAGGGGAAGTGGGAGACCAAATTGGAGGTGGAAAGATGGAGTGAAAAAGATTTTGTTTGATCGGGGCCTGAACATGCAGGAGGGTGAAAGGAGGGCAAGGAATAGAGTGAATTGGATCGATGTGGTATACCGAGGTTGACGTGCTGTCAGTGGATTGAATCAGGGCATGTGAAGCGTCTGGGGTAAACCATGAAAAGCTGTGTAGGTATGTATATTTGCTTGTGTGGACGTGTATGTATTTACATGTGTATGGGGGTGGGTTGGGCCATTTCTTTCGTCTGTTTCCTTGCGCTACCTCGCAAACGCGGGAGACAGCGACAAAGCAAAAAAGAAAAAAAAAAAAAAAAAAATATATATATATATATATATATATATATATATATATATATATATATATATATATATATATATATATATATATATATATATATATATTTGTATATATTATATATATATATCGTTTTATTTATTCACATTTTTTTTGCTTTGTCGCTGTCTCCCTCGTTAGCGAGTTAGCCCAAGGAAATAGACGAAAGAATGGCTCAACCCACCCACATACACATGTATATACATACACGTCCACACATGCAAATATACATACCTATACTTCTCAATGTACACATATATATATACACACACAGACATATACATATATACATATGTATATAATTCATACTATCTGCCTTATTTATTCTCATTACCACCTCGCCACACATGGAATAATAACCCCCTACCTCTCATGTGTGTGAGGTAGCGCTAGGAAAAGACAACAAAGGCCACATTCGTTCACACTCAGTCTCTAGCTGTCATGTAATAATGAACCGAAACCACAGCTCCCTTTCCACATTCAGGCCCCACAGAACTTTCCATGGTTTACCCCAGACGCTTCACATGCCCTGGTTCAATCCATTGACAGCACCTCGACCCCAGTGTACCACATCGTTCCAATTCACTCTATTCCTTGCACGATTTTCACCCTCCAGCATGTTCAGGCCCCGATCACACAAAATCTTTTTCACTCCATCTTTCCCCCTCCAATTTGGTCTCCCACTTCTCCTCGTTCCCTCAACCTCTGACATGTATATTCTCTTTGTCAATCTTTCCTCACTCATTCTCTCCATGTGACCAAACCATTTCAAAACACCCTCTTCTGCTCTCTCAACCACATTCTTTTTATTTCCACACATCTATCTTACCCTTACATTACTTACTCGATCAACCCACCTCACACCACATATTGTCCTCAAACATCTCATTTCCAGCACATCCACCCTCCTCCGCACAACTCTATCCATAGCCCACGCCTCGCAGCCATACAACATTGTTGGAATCACTATTCCTTCAAACATAGCCATTTTTAATTTCCGAGATAATGTTCTCGACTTCCAAACATTCTTCAAGGTTCCAGAATTATCGCCCCCTCCCCCACCCTATGATTCACTTCCGCTTCCATGGTTCCATTCGCTGCCAGATCCACTCCCAGATATCTAAAACACTTTACTTCCTCCACTTTTTCTACATTCAAATTTACCTCCCAATTGACTTGACCCTCAACCCTACTGTACCTAATAACCTTGCTCTTATTCACATTTACTCTCAACTTTCTTCTTTCCCACACTTTACCAAACTCAGTCACCAGCTTCTGCAGTTTCTCACATGAATCAGCCACCAGCGCTGTATCATCAGCGAACAACAACTGACTCACTTCCCAAGCTCTTTCATCCACAACAGACTTCATACTTGCCCCTCTTTCCAAAACTTTTGCATTCACAACCCTAACAACCCCATCCATAAACAAATTAAACAACCATGGAGACATCACACACCCCTGCCGTAAAACTACATTCACTGAGAACCAATCACTTTCCTCTCTTCCTACACGTACACATACCTTACATCTTCGATAAAAACTTTTCACTGCTTCTAACAACTTGCCTCCCACACCATATATTCTTAATACCTTCCACAGAGCATCTCATACCAGGTTTGGATGGTATTGCAGTGGAATTTATTAAAAAAGGGGGTGACTGTTTTATTGACTAGTTGGTAAGGTTATTTATTGTATGTATGACTCATGGTGAGGTGCCTGATGATTGGCGGAATGCGTGCATAGTGCCATTGTACAAAGGCAAAGGGGATAAGAGTGAGTGCTCAAATTACAGAGGTATAAGTTTGATGAGTATTCCTGGTAAATTATATGGGAGGGTATTGATTGAGAGGGTGAAGGCATGTACAGAGCATCAGACTGGGGAAGAGCAGTGTGGTTTCAGAAGTGGTAGAGGATGTGTTGATCAGGTGTTTGCTTTGAAGAATGTATGTAAGAAATACATAGAAAAGCAAATGGATTTGTATGTAGCATTTATAGATCTGGAGAAGGCATATGATAGAGTTGATAGATATGCTCTGTGGAAGGTATTAAGAATATATGGTGTGGGAGGCAAGTTGTTAGAAGCAGTGAAAAGTTTTTATCTAGGATGTAAGGCATGTGTACGTGTAGGAAGAGAGGAAAGCGATTGGTTCTCAGTGAATGTAGGTTTTCGGCAGGGGTGTGTGATGCCTCCATGGTTGTTTAATTTGTTTATGGATGGGGTTGTTAGGGAGGTGAATGCAAGAGTTTTGGAAAGAGGGGCAAGTATGAAGTCTGTTGGGGATGAGAGAGCTTGGGAAGTGAGTCAGTTGTTGTTCGCTGATGATACAGCGCTGGTGGCTGATTCATATGAGAAACTGCAGAAGCTGGTGACTGAGTTTGGTAAAGTGTGTGAAAGAAGAAAGTTAAGAGTAAATGTGAATAAGAGCAAGGTTATTAGGTACAGTAGGGTTGAGGGTCAAGTCAATTGGGAGGTAAGTTTGAATGGAGAAAAACTGGAGGAAGTAAAGTGTTTTAGATATCTGGGGGTCGATCTGGCAGCGGATGGAACCATGGAAGCGGAAGTGGATCATAGGATGGGGGAGGGGGCGAAAATTTTGGGAGCCTTGAAGAATGTGTGGAAGTCGAGAACATTATCTCGGAAAGCAAAAATGGGTATGTTTGAAGGAATAGTGGTTCCAACAATGTTGTATGGTTGCGAGGCGTGGGCTATGGATAGAGTTGTGCGCAGGAGGATGGATGTGCTAGAAATGAGATGTTTGAGGACAATGTGTGGTGTGAGGTGGTTTGATCGAGTAAGTACCGTAAGGGTAAGAGAGATGTGTGGAAATAAAAAGAACTTGGTTGAGAGACCAGAAGAGGATGTTTTCAAATGGTTTGGGCACATGGAGAGAATGAGTGAGGAAAGATTGACCAAGAGGATATATGTGTCGGAGGTGGAGGGAACGAGGAGAAGAGGGAGACCAAATTGGAGGTGGAAAGATGGAGTGAAAAAGATTTTGTGTGATCGGGGCCTGAACATGCAGGAGGGTGAAAGGAGGGCAAGGAATAGAGTGAATTGGAGCGATGTGGTATACCGGGGTTGACGTGCTGTCAGTGGATTGAATCGGGGCATGTGAAGCGTCTGGGGTAAACCATGGAAAGCTGTGTAGGTATGTATATTTGCGTGTGTGGACGTATGTATATACATGTGTATGGGGGTGAGTTGGGCCATTTCTTTCGTCTGTTTCCTTGCGCTACCTCGCAAACGCGGGAGACAGCGACAAAGAAAAAAAAAAAAAAAGAAATATATATATATATATATATATATATATATATATATATATATATATGTATATATTTATATATATATATATATATATATATATATATATATATATATATATATATATATATATATATATATATATATATATATATATGATATCAAAACCGTATGCAACAGATGATTGATTTATAAACCCAAAGAATATATAATCTTTGTCGTTGTCGTCAGGGCAGACAGACATGAACACCGTGCGGAACCTGTAAGCGTAAACGGTACATTGGCCTTGTCTCATGCAGCTCCTGTTGTCTGGTACCATTGTCTTATGAATACAGTTTGCCTGTTGATACTGTCCTCCTGTCAAAGAAAGTTTCACTGCTTGGAAAATGACATTAAAAGTTGTGTTTATGATCTGACAGAGCCAAAAGGATTGTTCTAGAATTATGTATACAATGAATGTGAAGGTTGTGATTTCTTTCTATATATCATAACCAACAGTGTACAAACATAAAAAAAGTTATTCCTTACAGCTCTAGTTTATTCAACTCTGGAAAACAGTTCCAAGTAAATGCAATTTCATCGTTTGTCTGTTTGGCTGAATAAGATAAGCTTGAGACTGTTAGTAGTAGCGAAGTCACTGGATCTACTGACGTATAAAGAATCATTTCAAACTCACCGTAAAATTGAATTCCATTGTCATCAAAAGCCTTGTGTTGAACAATGACTTTCATTTGTTAGTCGTTTAATTCTTATTGCCCTCGTCAGTAATACGGGCAGGTACATAATATGTGCTTCCAATGTGATGACATTTATCGACTGAACAGTACAACATACAACAATCTAGAACTTAATTAAAGAATTCTAAATATCCATCCACACGAATAGTATCGCCCTAGACAATCACACTGTTGACAGGCAGCTTTGGTTGTCAATAGCTCTATTGAGTTTCATGTTTATTGTTTATTGGTTAAGTTCATTCATATTCATGAATGTGAATATGGCGCCTCCAAGCTTGTGGCACAATAATACATTTTATTCAGCACATGTTGCAGACTTGAACATTTCTTAAGGTCAACTGTTGTATACCAGATTCTTTACTTGTCCAAGTAAGGTCATACAACTTAAACCAGAAGCTGTCTTAAGGGTCACAATCTCTCTAAGTTAACGTCAAACCCTCTGTAATGTGCCAGGTGATCATTCTTCCCCAGTGACACTGAAGCAGTTGGAGCACAGTGGAACGCTTGGGTCCACACTGAAGACACAGTTATCCTGCCGACTCGTAGTAACAACATCAACAACGAAACTCACTGGAGTTCTCATGACGACTGAGAAAGAACCCTGAGTGAGATTGTTCCCTTTGTCGCTGGGTCTAAGGTAAATAAACTCATATGAATGCATTAGTCTAACATCCCTGAGTTCTTATGAACATGCCTCTGCTATAAGCATCTGTTGCTTCCTTCATTATGAAGAGATAGAACCTTTAGTTCAGAGTACACAGTCCACGGCTAAATCCTCAGTCAGTGCAACATTGTAGGCAAACCAAAATGCCGCAACTAATAAAGAAAAAAAATCTCTTTCGATTTCAACACGACACACACTGGGAAGAATGTGAATGAAATCAATAAAGATTATTTAAAAGACGGCAAGAATATCAGTGAGGTAGCTACAGTTTGCAGGACTATTCAGTCTACAGCATATCAGATCACTTGATATCATTAGAATTAGTCTTCATGCATAATAGAGCCTCACATCTGACTAAAGTAAGATTATAAGCAAAGAGACCAGTAAAATACTTTTTCTAGACTAAGCCGTAAACTCCACCTGCGGATATGGAGGGCAGCAATGTGATCTCCTAAATAAGGTTCCAGAAGACTCGTCTCTCACGCGAATCCATTACGATGGAACTGGAGACGGAGATCCCATCTGAGACACAAACCTTTCTTGATATGAGCTTGAAGTCGTGCTGCTTAGCTTACAGTGCATAGGATGGAATCCTGGTTGAGGCAGTCGGTCCTCAGTCCACCCTGCTTTCATCCTCCGTTAAGGATTGCTCGATAAGATGGCCACCTGGTTTAGGCTTTATACAAATATATATATATATATATATATATATATATATATATATATATATATATATATATATATATATATATATATATATATATATATATATATATATATATATATATATATATATATATATATAAATATATATATATATAGGTAGTATGTTTGAGGAAAGGAACCTGGAGGTTTTGGCTTTGAGTGAAACGAAGCTCAAGGGTAAAGGGGAAGAGTGGTTTGCGAATGTCTTGGGAGCAAAGTCAGGGGTTAGTGAGAGGACAAGAGCAAGGGAAGGAGTAGCAGTACTCCTGAAACAGGAGTTGTGGGAGTATGTGATAGAATGTAAGAAAGTAAATTCTCGATTAATATGGGTAAAACTGAAAGTTGATGGAGAGATATGGGTGATTATTGGTGCATATGCATCTGGGCATGAGAAGAAAGATCATGAGAGGCAAGTGTTTTGGGAGCAGCTGAATGAGTGTGTTAATGGTTTTGATGCACGAGACCGGGTTATAGTGATGGGTGATTTGAATGCAAAGGTGAGTAATGTGGCAGTTGAGGGAATAATTGGTATACATGGGTGTTCAGTGTTGTAAATGGAAATGGTGAAGAGCTTGTAGATTTATGTGCTGAAAAAGGACTGGTGATTGGGAATACCTGGTTTAAAAAGCGAGATATACATAAGAATACGTACGTAAGTAGGAGAGATGGCCAGAGAGCGTTATTGGATTACGTGTTAACTGACAGGCGCGCGAGAGACTTTTGGATGTTAATGTGCTGAGAGGTGCAACTGGAGGGATGTCTGATCATTATCTTGTGGAGGCTAAGGTGAAGATTTGTATGGGTTTTCAGAAAAGAAGAGTGAATGTTGGGGAGAAGAGGGTGGTGAGAGTAAGTGAGCTTGGGAAGGAGACTTGTGTGAGTTAGTACCAGGAGAGACTGAGTACAGAATGGAAAAAGGTGAGAACAATGGAAGTAAGAAGAGTAGGGGAGGAATGGGATGTATTTAGGGAATCAGTGATGGATTGCGCAAAAGATGCTTCTGGCATGAGAAGAGTGGGAGGTGGGTTGATTAGAAGGGGTAGTGAGTGGTGGGATGAAGAAGTAAGAGTATTAGTGAAAGAGAAGAGAGAGGCATTTGGACGATTTTTGCAGGGAAAAAATGCAAATGAGTGGGAGAGGTATAAAAGAAAGAGACAGGAGGTCAGGAGAAAGTTGTAATAGGTGAAAAAGAGGGCAAATGAGAGTTGGGGTGAGAGAGTGTCATTAAATTTCAGGGAGAATAAAATGATGTTTTGGATGGAGGTAAATAAGGTGCGTAAGACAAGGGAGCAAATGGGAACTTCAGTGAAGGGGGCTAATGGGGAGGTGATAACAAGCAGTGGTGATGTGAGGAGATGGAGTGAGTATTTTGAAGGTTTGTTGAATGTGTTTGATGATAGAGTGGCAGATATAGGGTGTATTGGTCGAGGTGGTGTGCAAAGTGAGAGGGATAGGGAAAATGATTTGGTAAACAGACAAGAGGGAGTAAAAGCTTTACGGAAGATGAAAGCCGGCAAGGCAGCAGGTTTGGATGGTATTGCAGTGGAATTTATTAAAAAAGGGGGTGACTGTATTGTTGACTGGTTGGTAAGGTTATTTAATGTATGTATGACTCATGGTGAGGTGCCTGAGGATTGGCGGAATGCATGCATAGTGCCATAGCCCACGCCTCGCAACCATACAACATTGTTGGAACCACTATTACTTCAAACATACCCATTTTTGCTTTCCGAGATAATGTTCTCGACTTCCACACATTCTTCAAGGCCCCCAGAATTTTCGCCCCCTCCCCCACCCTATGATCCACTTCCGCTTCCATGGTTCCATCCGCTGCCAGATCCACTCCCAGATATCTAAAACACTTTACTTCCTCCAGTTTTTCTCCATTCAAACTCACCTCCCAATTGACTTGACCCTCAACCCTACTGTACCTAATAACCTTGCTCTTATTCACATTTACTCTTAACTTTCTTCTTCCACACACTTTACCAAACTCAGTCACCAGCTTCTGCAGTTTCTCACATGAATCAGCCACCAGCGCTGTATCATCAGCGAACAACAACTCACTTCCCAAGCTCTCTCATCCCCAACAGACTTCATACTTGCCCCTCTTTCAAAACTCTTGCATTTACCTCCCTAACAACCCCATCCATAAACAAATTAAACAACCATGGAGACATCAACACCCCTGCCGCAAACCTACATTCACTGAGAACCAATCACTTTCCTCTCTTCCTACACGTACACATGCCTTACATCCTCGATAAAAACTTTTCACTGCTTCTAACAACTTTCCTCCCACACCATGTATTCTTAATACCTTCCACAGAGCATCTCTATCAACTCTATCATATGCCTTCTCCAGATCCATAAATGCTACATACAAATCCATTTGCTTTTCTAAGTATTTCTCACATACATTCTTCAAAGCAAACACCTGATCCACACATCCTCTACCACTTCTGAAACCACACTGCTCTTCCCCAATCTGATGCTCTGTACATGCCTTCACCCTCTCAATCCATACCCTCCCATATAATTTACCAGGAATACTCAACAAACTTATACCTCTGTAATTTGAGCACTCACTCTTATCCCCTTTGCCTTTGTACAATGGCACTATGCACGCATTCCGCCAATCCTCAGGCACCTCACCATGAGTCATACATACATTAAATAACCTTACCAACCAGTCAACAATACAGTCACCCCCTTTTTTAATAAATTCCACTGCAATAAAATCCAAACCTGCTGCCTTGCCGGCTTTCATCTTCCGCAAAGCTTTCACTACCTCTTCTCTGTTTACCAAATCATTTTCCATAACCCTCTCACTTTGCACACCACCTCGACCAAAACACCCTATATCTGCCACTCTATCATCAAACACATTCAACAAACCTTCAAAATACTCACTCCATCTCCTTCTCACATCACCACTACTTGTTATCACCTCCCCATTTGCGCCCTTCACTGAAGTTCCCATTTGCTCCCTTGTCTTACGCACTTTATTTACCTCCTTCCAGAACATCTTTTTATTCTCCCTAAAATTTAATGGTACTCTCTCACCCCAACTCTCATTTGCCCTTTTTTTCACCTCTTGCACCTTTCTCTTGACCTCCTGTCTCTTTCTTTTATACATCTCCCACTCAATTGCATTTTTTCCCTGCAAAAATCGTCCAAATGCCTCTCTCTTCTCTTTCACTAATACTCTTACTTCTTCATCCCACCACTCACTACCCTTTCTAATCAACCCACCTCCCACTCTTCTCATGCCACAAGCATCTTTTGTGCAATCCATCACTGATTCCCTAAATACATCCCATTCCTCCCCCACTCCCCTTACTTCCATTGTTCTCACCTTTTTCCATTCTGTACTCAGTCTCTCCTGGTACTTCCTCACACAGGTCTCCTTCTCAAGCTCACTTACTCTCACCACCCTCTTCACCCCAACATTCACTCTTCTTTTCTGAAAACCCATACAAATCTTCACCTTAGCCTCCACAAGATAATGATCAGACATCCCTCCAGTTGCACCTCTCAGCACATTAACATCCAAAAGTCTCTCTTTCGCACGCCTGTCAATTAACACGTAATCCAATAACGCTCTCTGGCCATCTCTCCTACTTACATAAGTATACTTATGTATATCTCGCTTTTTAAACCAGGTATTCCCAATCATCAGTCCTTTTTCAGCGCATAAATCTACAAGCTCTTCACCATTTCCATTTACAACACTGAACACCCCATGTATACCAATTATTCCCTCAACTGCCACATTACTCACCTTTGCATTCAAATCACCCATCACTATAACCCGGTCTCGTGCATCAAAACCACTAACACATATGTATATATATATATATATATATATATATATATATATATATATATATATATATATATATATATATATATATATATATATATATATATATATATATATATATATACATATATATATATATATATATATATATATATATATATATATATATATATATATATATATATATATATATATATATATATATATATATATATACATATAAATCTATATATCTTATCCCTGGCGAGAGGGGAAAAAGAATACTTCCCACCATTCCTCACGTGTCGTAGAAGGCGACTAAAAGGGACGTGAGCGGGGGGCCAGAAACCCTCCCCTCCTTGTATTTTAACTTTCTAAACGGGGAAACAGAAAGAAGAGTCATGCGGGGAGTGCTCATCCTCCTCGATGGCTCAGATTGGGGTGTCTAAATGTTTGTGGATGTAACCAAGATGAGAAAAAAGGAGAGATAGGTAGTATGTTTGAGGAAAGGAACCTGAATGTTTTGGCTTTGAGTGAAACGAAGCTCAAGGGTAAAGGGGAAGAGTGGTTTGGGAATGTCTTGGGAGTAAATCAGGGGTTAGTGAGAGGACAAGAACAAGGGAAGGAGTAGCACTACTCCAGAAACATGAGTGGTGGTAGTATGAGATAGAGTGTAAGAAAGTAAACTCTAGAATGATATGGGTAAAACTGATAGTTGATGGAGAGAGATGGTTGATTATTGGTGCATATGCACCTGGGCATGAGAAGAAAGATCATGAGAGGCAAATGTTTTGGGAGCAGCTGATGAGTGTGTTAGTGGTTTTGATGCATGAGACCGGGTTATAGTGATGGGTGATTTGAATGCAAAGGTGAGTAATGTGGCAGTTGAGGGAATAATTGGTATACATGGGGTGTTCAGTGTTGTAAATGGAAATGGTGAAGAGCTTGTAGATTTATATGCTGAAAAAGGACTGGTGATTGCGAATACCTGTTGTGAGGTAGTTTGATCGAGTAAGTAACGTAAGGGTAAGACAGATGTGTGGAAATAAAAAGAGCGTGGCTGAGAGAGCAGAAGAGGGTGTTTTGAAATGGTTTGGGCACATGGATCTGGCAGCGGATGGAACCATCAAAGCGGAAGTGGATCATAGGGTGGGGGAGGGGGCGAAAATTCTGGGGGCCTTGAAGAATGTGTGGAAGTCGAGAACATTATCTCGGAAAGCAAAAATGGGTATGTTTGAAGGAATAGTGGTTCCAACAATGTTGTATGGTTGCGAGGCGTGGGCTATGGATAGAGTTGTGCGCAGGAGGATGGATGTGCTGGAAATGAGATGTTTGAGGACAATGTGTGGTGTGAGGTGTTTTGATCGAGTGAGTAACGTAAGGGTAAGAGAGATGTGTGGAAATAAAAAGAGCGTGGTTGAGAGAGCAGAAGAGGGTGTTTTGAAGTGGTTTGGGCACATGGAGAGGATGAGTGAGGAAAGATTGACCAAGAGGATATATGTGTCGGAGGTGGAGGGAACAAGGAGAAGAGGGAGACCAATTTGGAGGTGGAAAGATAGAGTGAAAAAGATTTTGTGTGATCGGGGCCTGAACATGCAGGAGGGTGAAAGGAGGGCAAGGAATAGAGTGAATTGGAGCGATGTGGTATACCGGGGTTGACGTGCTGTCAGTGGATTGAATCAAGGCATGTGAAGCGTCTGGGGTAAGCCATGGAAAGCTGTGTAGGTATGTATATTTGCGTGTGTGGACGTATGTATATACATGTGTATGGGGGTCGGTTGGGCCATTTCTTTCGTCTGTTTCCTTGCGCTACCTCGCAAACGCGGGAGACAGCGACAAAGCAAAAAAAAAAAAATGTGTATATATATATATATATATATATATGTATATATATATATATATATATATATATATATATATATATATATATATATATATATATATATATATATATATATATATATACATATTTTGCTTTGTCGTATATATATATATATATATATATAAGTGGTAGAGGATGTGTGGATCAGGTGTTTGCTTTGAAGAATGTATGTGAGAAATACTTAGAAAAGCAAATGGATTTGTATGTAGCATTTATGGATCTGGAGAAGGCATATGATAGAGTTGATAGAGATGCTCTGTGGAAGGTATTAAGAATATATGGTGTGGGAGGCAAGTTGTTAGAAGCAGTGAAAAGTTTTTATCGAGGATGTAAGGCATGTGTACGTGTAGGAAGAGAGGAAAGTGATTGGTTCTCAGTGAATGTAGGTTTGCGGCAGGGGTGTGTGATGTCTCCATGGTTGTTTAATTTGTTTATGGATGGGGTTGTAAGGGAGGTAAATGCAAGAGTCCTGGAAAGAGGGGCAAGTATGAAGTCTGTTGGGGATGAGAGAGCTTGGGAAGTGAGTCAGTTGTTGTTCGCTGATGATACAGCGCTGGTGGCTGATTCATGTGAGAAACTGCAGAAGCTGGTGACTGAGTTTGGTAAAGTGTGTGGAAGAAGAAAGTTGAGAGTAAATGTGAATAAGAGCAAGGTTATTAGGTACAGTAGGGGTGAGGGTCAAGTCAATTGGGAGGTGAGTTTGTATGGAGAAAAACTGGAGGAAGTGAAGTGTTTTAGATATCTGGGAGTGGATCTGTCAGCGGATGGAACCATGGAAGCGGAAGTGGATCATAGGGTGGGGGAGGGGGCGAAAATTTTGGGAGCCTTGAAAAATGTGTGGAAGTCGAGAACATTATCTCGGAAAGCGAAAATGGGTATGTTTGAGGGAATAGTGGTTCCAACAATGTTGTATGGTTGCGAGGCGTGGGCTATGGATAGAGATGTGCGCAGGAGGATGGATGTGCTGGAAATGAGATGTTTGAGGACAATGTGTGGTGTGAGGTGGTTTGATCGAGTAAGTAACGTAAGGGTAAGAGAGATGTGTGGAAATAAAAAGAGCGTGGTTGAGAGAGCAGAAGAGGGTGTTTTGAAATGGTTTGGGCACATGGAGAGAATGAGTGAGGAGAGATTGACCAAGAGGATATATGTGTCGGAGGTGGAGGGAACGAGGAGAAGAGGGAGACCAAATTGGAGGTGGAAAGATGGAGTGAAAAAGATTTTGTGTGATCGGGGCCTGAACATGCAGGAGGGTGAAAGGAGGGCAAGGAATAGAGTGAATTGGAGTCATGTGGTATACAGGGGTTGACGTGCTGTCAGTGGATTGAATCAAGGCATGTGAAGCGTCTGGGGTAAACCATGGAAAGCTGTGTAGGTATGTATATTTGCGTGTGTGGACGTGTGTATGTACATGTGTATGGGGGGGGGGGGGTTGGGCCATTTCTTTCGTCTGTTTCCTTGCGCTACCTCGCAAACGCGGGAGACAGCGACAAAGTATAAAAAAAAAAAAAAAAAAAAAAATATATATATATATATATATATATATATATATATATATATATATATATTTTTTTTTTTTTTTTTTTTTTTATACTTTGTCGCTGTCTCCCGCGTTTGCGAGGTAGCGCAAGGACACAGACGAAAGGAATGGCCCAACCCCCCCCCCCCCCCATACACATGTATATACATACGTCCACACACGCAAATATACATACCTACACAGCTTTCCATGGCTTACCCCAAACGCTTCACATGCCTTGATTCAATCCACTGACAGCACGTCAACCCCGGTATACCACATTGCTCCAATTCACTCTATTCCTTGCCCTCCTTTCACCCTCCTGCATGTTCAGGCCCCGATCACACAAAATCTTTTTCACTCCATCTTTCCACCTCCAATTTGGTCTCCCTCTTCTCCTTGTTCCCTCCACCTCCGACACATATATCCTCTTGGTCAATCTTTCCTCACTTATCCTCTCCATGTGCCCAAACCACTTCAAAACACCCTCTTCTGCTCTCTCAACCACGCTCTTTTCATTTCCACACATCTCTCTTACCCTTACGTTACTCACTCGATGAAACCACCTCACACCACACATTGTCCTCAAACATCTCATTTCCAGCACATCCATCCTCCTGCGCACAACTCTATCCATAGCCCACGCCTCGCAACCATACAACATTGTTGGAACCACTATTCCTTCAAACATACCCATTTTTGCTTTCCGAGATAATGTTCTCGACTTCAACACATTCTTCAAGGCCCCCAGAATTTTCGCCCCCTCCCCCACCCTATGATCCACTTCCGCTTCCATGGTTCCATCTGCTGCCAGATCCACTCCCAGATATCTAAAACACTTCACTTCCTCCACTTTTTCTCCATTCAAACTCACCTCCCAATTGACTTGACCCTCAACCCTACTGTACCTAATAACCTTGCTCTTATTCACATTTACTCTTAACTTTCTTCTTCCACACACTTTACCAAACTCAGTCACCAGCTTCTGCAGTTTCTCACATGAATCAGCCACCAGCGCTGTATTATCAGCGAACAACAACTGACTCACTTCCCAAGCTCTCTCATCCCCAACAGACTTCATGCTTGCCCCTCTTTCCAAAACTCTTGCATTTACCTCCCTAACAACCCCATCCATAAACAAATTAAACAACCATGGAGACATCACACACCCCTGCCGCAAACCTACATTCACTGAGAACCAATCACTTTTCTCTCTTCCTACACGTACACATGCCTTACATCCTCGATAAAAACTTTTCACTGCTTCTAACAACTTTCCTCCAACACCATATATTCTTAATACCTTCCACAGAGCATCTCTATCAACTCTATCATATGCCTTCTCCAGATCCATAAATGCTACATACAAATCCATTTGCTTTTCTAAGTATTTCTCACATACATTCTTCAAAGCAAACACCTGATCCACACATCCTCTACCACTTCTGAAACCACACTGCTCTTCCCCAATCTGATGCTCTGTACATGCCTTCACCCTCTCAATCAATACCCTCCCAAATAATATACCAGGAATACTCAACAAACTTATACCTCTGTAATTTGAGCACTCACTCTTATCCCCTTTGCCTTTGTACAATGGCACTATGCACGCATTCCGCCAATCCTCAGGCACCTCACCATGAGTCATACATACATTAAATAACCTTACCAACCAGTCAACAATACAGTCACCCCCTTTTTTAATAAATTCCACTGCAATACCATCCAAACCTTCTGCCTTGCCGGCTTTCATCTTCCGCAAAGCTTTCACTACCTCTTCTCTGTTTACCAAATCATTTTCCCTAACCCTCTCACTTTGCACACCACCTCGACCAAAACACCCTATATCTGCCACTCTATCATCAAACACATTCAACAAACTTTCAAAATACTCACTCCATCTCCTTCTCACATCACCACTACTTGTTATCACCTCCCATTTGCGCGTTAATGAGACGGCCTTGATTAGGACATCTGCTTGCCCGTGGTACCTCAGCTGTGGAAATGAAAAGATGGTGCAGCGTGTCTGACAGACAATGAAAGTGACACGGGAAGTGAAAACTGTTACCGGACCCGGATGAAGAGGTAAAGGGAGAGAGTAAATAGGGATAAAGAAATTTCCAGGGGAAGAGTGAGAACACATTCTGATGAAAACATAGGTATGATGGTTTGGATCATTATATTTTGGTTTAGAAGGAAAGTGAATTGACAGATGAGAATATGTTGACTAAAACGTTGATGTGCCGTTAAATCATTCAAGAGACATCAGTCAAGGTTGGAAGGAAGACTTTCAAGTTTGATGGATGATAGACAGAAGAGATCCACTTCAAGCTTAAGCAGATGAAAGAAGGTTTTGGAGAATGGATGAAAAGTAATTATCTGAATACATAAAGAAACCCAATAGGAAGACTATAGTAACTTTCCTGAACTGTTATAAGTAACATATAGATGGAGAAATGTACGTTTGGTAAGAGAAGGTTGCAGGCATGTCTCTATCTCCAGTCTGGGTGACCAAGAAGTAAGGGCTTGTATCATAGGACTTGAGGGATGTCATGTTTTGACGTTGTATGTAACCATGATGGCTTACAAAAGCTGTGAGAAATGTTACTGAATGTGTGGCACTGAGGACGAGGAAACCAGGATCACAAATGGTATCTTGAATCAACCCAACGAACAACGAACAACAGCAACAAGGCTTAACGAATTGACCAACCTGGATGTACTGCGTCCAAGCCGGAGAGGATAAAAGAAATGGTAAGAAAGACAATGGTTTTGCAATGTTGATATCTACAGCAAAGACACATAGAGAAGGAGTTGAAAGGTTTGTGAAGAGTTCTTAAAGAGCAAGGACTCAGGGACTGTGAAAGCAAAGATGGTCTCTACCTAAAGGATAAATCATGAAACGACAAAAAATCTATCATTTCATGAGAAAGAGGCTTATGGATTTGTATGTGGATATGAGTAATGATTTGTTTTTGTCACCTAACCTTGTCTTATCTCATTTTCTCATTCTTTCATTTTCTTTGAGATAACAAATGTTTGTGTCTCTTGGGGAAAGCATTTACGTTGCCTTCAGATGTGGAGGTACATTTATTAGCATATAAGCAGTAGGTAAACATACGTCCCTGTAAGTAGCAGTTTTATATGTTAGTGTGCGAGGTACAGAGAACGTATGCATAGTTGTGTCTAGAATATTATAATCATGTGATAGAAAATCCATAGGCAGACTGATACACAGAGGTATAGCTGCATATACCCATACAGTTACATTTGGTCATATGTGTTGGTCCCTGACGTGCACCAACACACACTACTGGTCCTGACACTTAATTGTTCCTTCAGACAAAAGTGTTACCCTGCTGCAGCTGTCAATGTGGTTATACCAAGAGAATAATAGTGACTATTAGAGGCGACAATGGGCAAATCACAGAGTGATGTCATTCATCAAAGACAGACAAAGGTACGTCTACAGAGTAATCTGGTCTTAAGCAGCGCTCCTTGATAGAACTGTTCTAAGCAATGTTAGTCAATAATGACAGTCATCTGGAGCAAAACAGTAGTGATTCACAACACTAATAGAATTAAACAAATTATCAAATGACATGAAACAATGTTATTAGATACCGACAATCATCTAGAGAAAAACAAAAGCGATATAGAACACCAAGATGATTAATTCTCAAGACTTGAGAGGGAAGTGATGGATATTAGCGAGAGTAATCGATAACAGACCGTAAAGCAGTGTTAACAACCATTGTATCCTGCAAAGTACAGAGCAATCATGGCCAGAAGTGTGGACCAGATCCTGGGGGAGGATGGCGGGGAGGGTCCACACGGAACAACTGCGTCGCCAGTTTGATCATTGCTGTCACTGTGGACGCCTCCTGCATCCAGCCTGGCCTCGCCTCCTACCTCCAGTATGGCAGGGATCCTTGTTCACAGTTTGGTTTGTACCTGCTTCAACTTTACAAGAATATATGAAATTATATATATATATATATATATATATATATATATATATATATATATATATATATATATATATATATATATATATATATATATATAAAGATATATATATATATATATATATATATATATATATATATATATATATATATATATATATATATATATATATATATATATATATATATATATATATATATATATATATATATATATACATATATATATATATATATATATATATATATATATATATATATATATATATATATATATATATTATTTTTTTTTATTTTGCTTTGTCGCTGTCTCCCGCGTTTGCGAGGTAGCGCAAGGAAACAGACGAAAGAAATGGCCCAACCCACCCCCATACACATGTATATACATGCACATACACACACGCAAATATACATACCTATACATCTCAATGTACACATGTATATACACACACAGACACATATATATATACCCATGCACACAATTCACACTGTCTGCCTTTATTCATTCCCATCGCCACCTCGCCGCACATGGAATACCATCCCCCTACACCCTCATGTGTGCGAGGTAGCGCTAGGAAAAGACAACAAAGGCCCCATTCGTTCACACTCAGTCTATAGCTGTCATGCAATAATGCCCGAAACCACAGCTCCATTTCCACATCCAGGCCCCACACAACTTCCCATGGTTTACCCCAGACGCTTCACATGCCCTGATTCAATCCACTGACAGCACGTCAACCCCGGTATACCACATCGATCCAATTCACTCTATTCCTTGCCCACCTTTCACTTTCCTGCATGTTCAGGCCCCGATCACTCAAAATCTTTTCCACTCCATCTTTCCACCTCCAATTTGGTCTCCCACTTCTCCTCGTTCCCTCCACCTCCGATACATATATCCTCTTCGTCAATCTTTCCTCACTCATTCTCTCCATGTGCCCAAAAAATTTCAAAACACCCTCTTCTGCTCTCTCAACCACGCTCTTTTTATTTCCACACATCTCTCTTACCCTTACATTAATTACTCGATCAAACCACCTCACACCACACATTGTTCTCAAACATCTCATTTCCATCACATCCACCCTCCTCCGCACAACTCTATCCATAGTCCACGCCTCGCAACCATACAACATTGTTGGAACCACTATTCCTTCAAACATACCCATTTTTGCTTTCCGAGATAATGTTCTCGACTTCCACACATTCTTCAAGGCTCCCAGGATTTTCGCCCCCTCCCCCACCCTATGATTCACTTCAGCTTCCATGGTTCCATCCTCTGCCAGATCCACTCCCAGATATCTAAAACACTTTACTTCCTCCAGTTTTTCTCCATTCAAACTTACCTCCCAATTGACTTGACCCTCAACACTACTGTAACTAATAACCTTGCTCTTATTCACATTTACTCTTAACTTTCTTCTTTCACACACTTTACCAAACTCAGTCACCAGCTTCTGCAGTTTCTCACATGAATCAGCCACCAGAGCTGTATCATCAGCGAACAACAACTGACACTTCCCAAGCTCTTTCATCCACAACAAACTTCATACTTGCCCCTCTTTCCAAAACTTTTGCATTCACCTCCCTAACAACCCCATCCATAAGCAAATTAAACAACCATGGAGACATCACACAACCCTGCCGCAAACCTACATTCACTGAGATCCAATCACTTTCCTCTCTTCCTACACGTACACATGCCTTACATCCTCGATAAAAACTTTTCACTGCTTCTAACAACTTGCCTACCACACCATATATTCTTAATACCTTCCACAGAGCATCTCTATCAACTCTATCATATGCCTTCTCCAGATCCATAAATGCTACATACAAATCCATTTGCTTTTCTAAGTATTTCTCACATACATTCTTCAAAGCAAACACCTGATCCACACATCCTCTACCACTTCTGAAACCACGCTGCTCTTTCCCAATCTGATGCTCTGTACATGCCTTCACCCTCTCAATCAATACCCTCCCATGTAATTTACCAGGAATACTCAACAAACTTATACCTCTGTAATTTGAGCACTCACTCTTATCCCCTTTGTCTTTGTACAATGTCACTATGCACGCATTCCTACAATCCTCAGGCACCTCACCATGAGTCATACATACACTAAATAACCTTACCAACCAGTCAACCATACAGTCACCCCTTTTTTAATAGATTCCACTGCAATACCATCCAAACCTGCTGCCTTGCCGGCTTTCATCTTCCGCAAAGCTTTTACTACCTCTTCTCTGTTTACCAAATCATTTTCCCTAACCCTCTCACTTTGCACACCACCTCGACCAAAACACCCTATATCTGCCACTCTATCATCAAACACATTCAACAAACCTTCAAAATACTCACTCCATTTCCTTCTCACATCACCACTACTTGTTATCACCTCCCCATTAGCGCCCTTCACTGAAGTTCCCATTTGCTCCCTTGTCTTACGCACTTTATTTACCTCCTTCCAGAATATCTTTTTATTCTCCCTAAGATTTAATGATAATCTCTCACCCCAACTCTCATTTGAGCTCTTTTTCACCTCTTGCACCTTTATCTTGACCTCCTGTCTCTTTCTTTTATACATTCTCCCACTCAATTGCATTTTTTCCCTGCAAAAATCGTCCAAATGCCTCTCTCTTCTCTTTCACTTATAATCTTACTTCTTCATCCCACCACTCACTACCCTTTCTAATCAACCCACCTCCCACGCTTCTCATGCCACAGGCATCTTTTGCGCACTCCGTCACTGATTCCCTAAATACATCCCATTCCTCCCCCACTCCCCTTACTTCCATTGTTCTCACCTTTTTCCATTCTGTACTCAGTCTCTCCTGGTACTTCCTCACACAAGTCTCCTTCCCAAGCTCACCTACTCTCATCACCCTCTTCACCCCAAAATTCACTCTTCTTTTCTGAAAACCCATACAAATCTTCACCTTAGCCTCCACAAGATAATGATCAGACATCCCTCCAGTTGCACCTCTCAGCACATTAACATCCAAAAGTCTCTCTTTCGCGCGCCTGTCAATTAACACGTAATCCAATAACGCTCTCTGGCCATCTCTCTTACTTACATACGTATACTTATGTATATCTCGCTTTTTAAACCAGGTATTCCCAATCACCAGTCCTTTTTCAGCACATAAATCTACAAGCTCTTCACCATTTCCATTTACAACACTGAACACCCCATGTATACCAATTATTCCCTCAACTGCCACATTACTCACCTTTGCATTCAAATCACCCATCACTATAACCCGGTCTTGTCCATCAAAACCACTAACACACTCGTTCAGCTGCTCCCAAAACACTTGCCTCTCATGATCTTTCTTCTCATGCCCAGGTGCATATGCACCAATAATCACCTATCTTTCTCCATCAACTTTCAGTTTTACCCATATTAATCGAGAATTTACTTTCTTACATTCTATCACATACTCCCACAACTCCTGTTTTAGGAGTACTGCTACTCCTTCCCTTGCTCTTGTCCTCTCACTAACCCCTGACTTTACTCCCAAGACATTCCCAAACCACTCTTCCCCTTTTCCCTTGAGCTTCGTTTCACTCAGAACCAAAACATCCAGGTTCCTTTCCTCAAACATACTACCTATCTCTCCTTTTTACACATCTTGGTTACATCCACACACATTTAGACACCCCAATCTGAGTCTACGAGGAGGATGAGCACTCCCCGCGTGACTCCTTCTGTTTCCCATTTTTTAGAAAGTTAAAATACAAGGAGGGGAGGATTTATGGCCCCCAGCTCCCGTCCCCTCTAGTCGCCTTCTACGACACGTGAGGAATACGTGGGAAGTATTCTTTCACTCCTATCCCCAGGGATAATATATATATATACATACACATACATACATACATATACACACATACACACACATACACACACATACATATATATATATATACATATGAAAAATATAAGAAATAATTTAGAAAACTGAAACTTCAACTTGAAATGAAATGAAAAATGAATGTCACATAATGGTTCAACCTCTGGCTATGGAAAAGGGAAATGTATGATTTATTTACACAAACGTCGATAGTAGATTTCATCAATTTAACCACTGTATCATACTGCCTGGTCCACATCTCTTATCATGAAACTGGAATATTGGCTTATGATGTTTCTCAATTGTCTTCATTACACAAAATACAACCATATCTTGGATACATGAGGGTAGGTAGTTGGTCATACGCCATAATAAAGCCTTGACAGTCCAAAAGTTTATCTGGACCTCAACTTTTCCAGTACATTCATGAAAAACACCTTTTTGCTTTCCATCTCTATCACTTTGAAAAAAAATGCTCCCTTTGTTCACATTTCAATGAAAGAATAAGCTTCAATGTCTAAGCTACATTCTTTTCCAATTTCACTATTTTCTTGTCAGAGCACCATATATATATATATATATATATATATATCTTTTTTCTTTCTTTTAAACTATTCGCCATTTCCCGCGTTAGCGAGGTTGCGTTAAGAACAGAGGACTGGGCCTTTTTTGGAATATTCTCACCTGGCCCCCTCTGTTCCTTCTTTTGAAAAAAAAAAAAAAAAAAAACGAGAGGGGAGGATTTCCAGCCCCCCACTCCCTCCCCTTTTAGTCGCCTTCTACGACACGCAGGGAATACGTGGGAAGTATTCTTAATCCCCTATCCCCAGGGATAATACATATATATATATATATATATATATATATATATATATATATATATATATATATATATATATATATATATATATATATATATATATATATATATATATATATATATATACCAATATATATATATTGGTAAAGTGTGTGGAAGAAGAAAGTTAAGAGTAAATGTGAATAAGAGCAAGGTTATTAGGTACAGTAGGGTTGAGGGTCAAGTCAATTGGGAGGTGAGTTTGAATGGAGAAAAACTGGAGGAAGTGAAGTGTTTTAGATATCTGGGAGTGGATCTGGCAGCGGATGGAACCATGGAAGCGGAAGTGGATCATAGGGTGGGGGAGGGGGCGAAAATTCTGGGGGCCTTGAAGAATGTGTGGAAGTCGAGAACATTATCTCGGAAAGCAAAAATGGGTATGTTTGAAGGAATAGTGGTTCCAACAATGTTGTATGGTTGCGAGGCGTGGGCTATGGATAGAGTTGTGCGCAGGAGGATGGATGTGCTGGAAATGAGATGTTTGAGGACAATGTGTGGTGTGAGGTGGTTTGATCGAGTGAGTAACGTAACGGTAAGAGAGATGTGTGGAAATAAAAATAGCGTGGTTGAGAGAGCAGAAGAGGGTGTTTTGAAGTGGTTTGGGCACATGGAGAGAATGAGTGAGGAAAGATTGACCAAGAGGATATATGTGTCGGAGGTGGAGGGAACGAGGAGAAGAGGGAGACCAAATTGGAGGTGGAAAGATGGAGTGAAAAAGATTTTGTGTGATCGGGGCCTGAACATGCAGGAGGGTGAAAGGAGGGCAAGGAATAGAGTGAATTGGAGCGATGTGGTATACCGGGGTTGACGTGCTGTCAGTGGATTGAATCAAGGCATGTGAAGCGTCTGGGGTAAACCATGGAAAGCTGTGTAGGTATGTATATTTGCGTGTGTGGACGTATGTATATACATGTGTGTGGGGGGGTTGGGCCATTTCTTTCGTCTGTTTCCTTGCGCTACCTCGCAAACGCGGGAGACAGCGACAAAGTATAAAAAAAACAAAAAAAAAAAATATATATATATATATATATATATATATATATATATATATATATATATATATATATATATATATATATATATATATACATATATATATATATATATATATATATATATATATATGTATATATATATATATATATATATATATATATATATATATATATATATACATATATATATATATATATATATATATATATATATATATATATATATATATATATATATATATATTCATTACGTGCTAATCGAAATGTAAAAAAACTTTTCTCCTCGAAACTACATATTTCTTACGAATTACGGTAATAAAAAAAAAATTTTCTTCCAAGTAATACGTTAGTGATTTTGAACGTTTGTATACTTATCTGTGCATTACTTAACCTACGTGATATTGCCTTCGTTGTTCGCAAAAACTTTACCATCGAGACAAAACGTGACATTTGGCTGGATGGAAAGAAGAAATCTGCCACAAATCCGTCGACAGAACAATAGCTTAGTAAGACACACAATCATTTCTCCTTAATAAAGTTTTAAGAATTCAACATTCTAAAGAAGCGCTAAAGGGACAGTGAGATGTCAAGAATTTAAAAGCATTGGATAAAGACTCAAACACCATCCTAACAACAGCCACAAGATGCTTATCCACATCTTACTAGTTATCATTTTGGCTGACAAAGTTTGTCCCTCTGTTCAGACATCTGGTGACATGTTTCAGTAACTAAGGAGGATCAGAATTACAGCAAAGTACCCTGGCTGACTTCTGCTTCTTGCATCATATGGCTCACAGGCTGGAGATCCACCACAAGGAGCAGATATATCTCAAAGTAAACAAATAAGAAAAAAGATATTACTAGAGCATGAAATTCTAATGAATATGCGATGTTCAAAAAATATTTTCTATATAGTTATAAGTGTTAATATCATTTATTCTACGTTTGCCGGGTACAAATGAAAAACTAGCGAAGTACGCTCTTAAAAGAACATTTCCAAGTAAATGAAGATACGTGACAATGAAATAATGGAAGATTAAAGATAATCTCTTTTCCCTGCCATAGATTCTTATCACCTACAGAGTTTTTCATACCCACTGTCGCTAACCAAATGAGGGTCGCAAGGATGCTCTCGAGGGTCGCGGAATGTTTTGAAAAAATAATAAAGTAAGATGATGAAAAATATGAATGTACAAAATTTGAATGTACAAAATATTGCAAATATATTTACATTACAATTTTGGAATATAAAGTGTCATTGAGACTCTAGAACAGGAAAATAGTTGAGAATAATAAAGCATCGATAAATGTATGAAAACTGACGTATTCGAATGTGTTCACTTACGCTGAAGCGGCTGGAGCGTGACGCAATCGCGGTGTCGTTTCTTACTCACTATTATCGTTGCTCTGTTGGATGACTGACGTGTTGTGATTTTGGGTGACTGACGTGCTGTGGTGTTGGATGACTAACGTGCTGTGATGTTGGATGACTTACGCGCTGTGATGTTGGATGACTAACGTGCTGTGATGTTGGATGACTGACGTGCTGTGATGTTGGATGACTGACGTGCTGTGATGCTGGATGACTGACGTGCTGTGATGTTGGATGACTGACGTGCTGTGATGTTGGATGACTGACGTGCTGTGATGTTGGATGACTGACGTGCTGTAATGTTGGATGACTGACGTGCTGTGATGTTGGATGACTGACGTGCTGTGATGTTGGATGACTGACGTGCTGTGATGTTGGATGGCTGACGTGCTGTGATGTTGGATGACTGACGTGCTGTGATGTTGGATGACTGACGTGCTGTGATGTTGGATGACTGACGTGCTGTGATGTTGGATAACTGACGTTCTGTGATGTTGAATGACTGACGTGCTGTGATGTTGAATGACTGACGTGCTGTGATGTTGGATGACTAACGTGCTGTGATGTTGGATGACTGACGTGCTGTGATGATGGATGACTGACGTGCTGTGATGTTGGATGACTGACGTGCTGTGATGCTGGATGACTGATATGCTGTGATGTTGGACAACTAATGTGCTGTGATGTTGGATGACTGACGTGCTGTAATATTGGATGACTGACGTGCTGTGACGTTGGATGACTGACGTGCTGTTATGTTGGATGGCTGACGAGCTGTGATGTTGGATGACTGACGTGCTGTGATGTTGGATGACTGACGTGCTGTGATGTTGGATAACTGACGTGCTGTGATGTTGGATGACTGACGTGCTGTGATGTTGGATAACTGACGTTCTGTGATGTTGGATAACTGACGTTCTGTGATGTTGGATGACTGACGTGCTGTGATGTTGAATGACTGACGTGCTGTGATGTTGGATGACTGACGTGCTGTGATGTTGGATGACTGACGTGCTATGATGTTGGATGACTGACGTGCTGTGATGTTGGATGACTGACGTGCTGTGATGTTGGATGACTGACGTGCTGTGGTGTTGGATAACTGACGTGCTGTGATGTTGGATGACTGACGTGCTATGATGTTGGATGACTGACGTGCTGTGATGTTGGATGACTAACGTGCTGTGATGTTGGGTGACTGACGTGCTGTGATATTGGATGACTGACGTGCTGTGATGTTGGATGACTGACGTGCTGTGATGTTGGATGACTGACGTGCTGTGATGTTGGATGACTGACGTGCTGTGATGTTGGGTGACTGACGTGCTGTGATATTGGATGACTGACGTGCTGTGATGTTGGAGAACTGACGTGCTGTGATGTTGGATGACTGACGTGCTGTGATGTTGGATGACTGACGTGCTGTGATGTTGGATGACTGACGTGCTGTGATGTTGGATGACTGACGTGCTGTGATGTTGGATGACTGACGTGCTGTGATACGCAGTTATCATAACGTAAGTTCTGTCTTCTAACATTTTCTTTTTTTATATCTACTGTGATTGCCAAGCTACTTCATGAGCGGCATAGCTGTGTACTATTCTAATAGAGGCAACAGCCTTATCCTGGGAATTTTCACTCAAAGACGGAAACTTACCAAATCGGCTTTATTGTTATGGCTGGTGTGTAAAGGTTGGTAATTTCAACATGAGTTTGTTTTACAATTAGAGTTATTTTCAATGGGTATGCAGGTAGTAATAGAGTAGTGGTGGTAGTAGTTATGAATTTCGATCTGTCTGCCAACGTAATTCGAAAAATGAGTACATGAATAAGTTAAATTTTGCCATATTTGTATTGTTATCATTATCATTATTATTATCATTATTATCATAATTATCATTATTATTATTATCATTATCGTTATTATTATTATTATTATTATTATTATTATCATTATTATTATTATTATTATTATTATTATTATTATTATTATTATTATTACTATTATTATTATCATTATTATTATTATCATTATTATTATTATTATCATTATTATTATTATTATTATTATTATTATTATCATTATTATCATTATTATTTTTGGAATACTCAATCGCCGTTCCCAGCGTCAGCGAGGTAGCGTCAGGTACATTTCGGATTTTAATTCCAGAGGGAACTATGGCTCAACACAAACAACAACCAAAGTTTCTGAAATATGGCTTCACTGAGCTGAGAGAGAGATCGGGGAATGTCCGTCCTCAGTGTGTCCAGTGCCTGCAAGTTCTCGCCAACGAATCTATATAAAAAAAAAAAAAAATAAAACGGCTCTTGTCTTCAGTTCATCCAATCTTTGTTAAAAAGCCGCTAAGTTTTCAGAAGGATAAGGAAGAGCAGGTAAAACCAAGTCGGACTGATGCGCCTTCAGGCTCAGCATTTTCTTTGGAGAAAGCTTCCTTGGCGTCCTTTGAAGTGGCACGACGTATTGCAAGATGCAAAAAAGCCTCATATCACTGGAGAGGAGCTGGTAAAACCAGCAGCCGTAGCTATGTTGAAAATTACTTGTGGAGCAAATGTTGCTAAGAAGGTTGAATTGGTGCTACTTTCGAACAACATCTTCAAACGTCGAATTGATCTCATGACATTACACATTTGAGATCAATTAACTGCGGCGCTGAAAAAAGCTGAAAAATTTTGATTGCCGATAGATGAATCTGTGGACATCGCTGACGAACCTCAACTCATGGTTTTTGTGAGGTATAGAGGATATGGCAGAATTCTGGAGGAATTTCTGTTGTGTATTGCCACTGGAGGAGACATCTTTGCTATGGTGGCAAATTTTATCAAGAAATACAACGTAGACTGGTTGAATTGTTTGGCTGGGTCTACCGATGGAGCTTCATGTGTGATGAGAAGTCATGTAGGTTTTGTCACTCGAAGAAGTAAAGGAGAAAATCCTGACGTCATGATAATTCACTTTTTCTTACATAGGGAAAACTTGGCCTCTCAACGTCTCCAGCCGAAACTAAATGTGGTTCTGAATGATGTTATCCAAATTATGAATTTTATTAAGGCCAGAGCCTTGAACTCACGCATTTTCCATAAAATGTGTGAAGAGATGGGATCACATCACCAGGACTTACTTCTCCACTCTCATGTCAACTGGCTGTCTTGAGAGCACATTCTTGGACGGGTTATTGAACTAAAAATTAAAAAAGAAGTTTTTCTCCAAGAGAAGAAGCATAAGCTGGCCGACTGTTTCAGAGCTAGCTAATTAAGGCGACATCTTCAGGCACCTGAATAAATTGAACTCAGACATGCGAGGCCGAAATCAAACTATGAAGGACATTAGTGCAAAAAAAATTGCCTCATTCAAGAGGAAACTTGCACTTTGGAGAGAAATATTAGCCAGGCGAAAAACTGCTGCATTTCCAGGACTGAGTGTAGTGCTGGAACTGGTGGCCTCAGTGTACTAGTCGACATGTAAGTATTTCTGTCACTGTCCAGATAAGGTAATGTGAAGTACTAGAGACATATATCATTTATAATTCCATTGAGAAGATACTGATCATGGCGAGCGTATCTGCTAGGTAAGGTTGCAGCCAGGACTGTGTTGACGCTGGAACGTATCTGCTAGGCAGGGCTGGAGCCAGGACCATGTTGACACTGGAGCGTATCTGCTAGGCAGGGCTGGAGCCAGCACTCTGTTGACACTGAAGCTCTGAGTGAATAGAAAACATTTCACTATGTTGACTCGGCCAACAACACCCACGCCCCAGGATGCAGACCTTGATATGGTTCGTGTTGCAGTAGAGGCTGGACTATATTGTGAATGTAAACAAGATAAGGACTCAACAAGAGCATTCTAAGTATCAAGAGCTCTGGCACATGATGTATCATTAACAAAGATTTTTGTAGAGTTAAGGGTGATATAAGATCGCCATGAAAACTAGGAAATCACTATTCATGAAACTATTGCTTAACATTTTCCTATTAGATTATCTCATTTATTATTATGTCATTTATCGTCCGGAAAATCTCGTCATCTTAAATATACTTTAACAGCAGTAAGATTATAAATGTCTTAACGAGTAAACGTCTTACTAAAGACTAATTTCAGTTAAAACGTGTTTATATTACTCTGCAGTGGATTTATTTTTAATTCCTAAGAAAAAAAAAGTAGAAGAGTTATTTTGTCAAAAGAAAACGTATCTCTTTTAGAATAATTCCAAAGAAATCATTTTCCAAATTGGATAGCTTTATTGTTGATAAAATTTGTAAAGAATTCCCCATCTTGTCCATATAATAAGTTCATGATACGCTCGTTGTCTGTCTTGGACAATCACTTATTTGCCAAATGGCGTCCTAGCTACGTCTCTTCGTTGCATATCAGCTGGCTTATGTTTCATTCTCGTATCTCGCTTGATGATGTCATTATTACACGGAAGTGAACTGGGAATTTATCGTGTTTCATTTTCCCCGTGGACTCATGAGAATATACTTCATGTGCAAAATTTGTGGTCCTTTCCAATATATATATATATATATATATATATATATATATATATATATATATATATATATATATATATATATATATTTTTTTTTTTTTTTTTTTCTTTTTTTTTTTGCTTTGTCGCTGTCTCCCGCGTTTGCGAGGTAGCGCAAGGAAACAGACGAAAGAAATGGCCCAACCCACCCCCATACACATGTATATACATACGTCCACACACGCAAATATACATACCTACACAGCTTTCCATGGTTTACCCCAGACGCTTCACATGCCCTGATTCAATATATATATATATATTTATATATATATATATATATATATATATATATATATATATATATATATATATATATATATATATATATATATATATATATAAATATATATATATATATATATATATATATATATATATATATATATATATATATATATGTATATATATATATATATATATATATATATATATATATATATATATATATATATATATATATATATATATGTATATATACATATATATATATATATATATATATATATATATATATATATATATATATATTTATATATATATATATATATATATATATATATATATATATATATATATATTTTTTTTTATTTTTTATTATACTTTGTCGCTGTCTCCCGCGTTTGCGAGGTAGCGCAAGGAAACAGACGAAAGAAATGGCCCAACCCCCCCCCCATACACATGTATATACATACGCCCACACACGCAAATATACATACCTACACAGCTTTCCATGGTTTACCCCAGACGCTTCACATGCCTTGATTCAATCCACTGACAGCACGTCAACCCCGGTATACCACATCGCTCCAATTCACTCTATTCCTTGCCCTCCTTTCACCCTCCTGCATGTTCAGGCCCCGATCACACAAAATCTTTTTCACTCCATCTTTCCACCTCCAATTTGGTCTCCCTCTTCTCCTTGTTCCCTCCACCTCCGACACATATATCCTCTTGGTCAATCTTTCCTCACTCATCCTCTCCATATGCCCAAACCACTTCAAAACACCCTCTTCTGCTCTCTCAACCACGCTCTTTTTATTTCCACACATCTCTCTTACCCTTACGTTGCTCACTCGATCAAACCACCTCACACCACACATTGTCCTCAAACATCTCATTTCCAGCACATCCATCCTCCTGCGCACAACTCTATCCATAGCCCACGCCTCGCAACCATACAACATTGTTGGAACCACTATTCCTTCAAACATACCCATTTTTGCTTTCCGAGATAATGTTCTCGACTTCCACACATTCTTCAAGGCCCCCAGGATTTTCGCCCCCTCCCCCACCCTATGATCCACCTCCGCTTCCATGGTTCCATCCGCTGCCAGATCCACTCCCAGATATCTAAAACACTTCACTTCCTCCAGTTTTTCTCCATTCAAACTCACCTCCCAATTGACTTGACCCTCAACCCTACTGTACCTAATAACCTTGCTCTTATTCACATTTACTCTTAACTTTCTTCTTCCACACACTTTTCCAAACTCAGTCACCAGCTTCTGCAGTTTCTCACATGAATCAGCCACCAGCGCTGTATCATCAGCGAACAACAACTGACTCACTTCCCAAGCTTTCTCATCCCCAACAGGGATTCGCCATTTCCCGCGTTAACGAGGTAGCGTTAAGAACAGAGGACTGGGCCTTTGAGGGAATATCCTCACCTGGCCCCCTTCTCTGTTCCTTCTTTTGGAAAATTAAAAAAAAAAACATATATTGGAAAGGATCACAATTTTGCGCGTGATCAAGATATGCCTTTGAGTTCACGGGGAAAATGAAACACGAAAAGTTCCCAAGTGCACTTTCGTGTAATAATCACATCATCAGGGGAGACACAAGAGAGAAATATAACAGTCAGTTGATATACATCGAAGAGACGAATCTAGGACGCCATTTGGTAAACATGTGATTGTCCAAAACATACAACGAGCGTTCATAAACTTATCATTTTACAAATCTCATCAACAATAAAGTTATCTAATTTGTACACACCATCACTAATATTAAGATTATAATTCTTTGTGTATCTAATAATAGAAGATTCAATGATATTTCTCTTGGTAATAGAGTTAGAGTTAACAACTGAGATGGCGTTACTCCAGTCAATACAATGATCATAGTTTTTAACATGATTAAACAAGGCATTTGATTCTTGTCCCGTTCTTAAACTATATTTATATTGCTTAAGTCTAACAGAAAGATCCTTACCAGTCTGACCAACATGAAATTTATCACAGTTTCCACAAGAACCTTTATAGATGCAACCAAGAGAATTTTCTGGTGAATTCCTTATTAAGATATTCTTTATAGTATTATTGTTGCTAAAGGCAACATTTGCATTAAAGGATCTAAGAAACATGGGAAGCAAAGTGAAATTATTATTAAAAGGGAGAACTAAAAGATTCTTGGTGTCAATGGGAGGTTTGGGCTCAACTCTATAAATTGATTTATTTGCTAACTTAAGGGATTTATCAATGAAAGATCTAGGGTACTTTAACTTAGATCCAATAGAATATATCTTCTCAAACTCATCATGAATAAACTCTGGACTGCAAATACGTAATGCCCTTAGGAACATAGATAGAAATGATGATAATTTAGCTCTGTCATGTTGAGATGAGTAATAATGGATATATGAGCATACATTGGTGGGTTTTCTGTATATGCTAAACTTAAACTTGTTTCCTTGTCTATGGATCATTCACTCTAAAAATGGTAACATACCATTATTTTCATTTTCTACAGTAAATTTGATGGAAGGTACTAAATTGTTAAGTAAGGGGAGAAATATTTGTAAATTTTCGTTTGTTGGCCAAACACAAAGAACATCATCTACATACCTAAACAAAATTGCATTAGAAGGTAAGATATCCTTTAGTAATTTTGTTTCGAAAAATTCCATATAAAGATTACTTAATACAGGTGAAAGAGGGTTACCCATTGCCATACCAAATTTTTGAGCATAATAATCTCCATTAAATTGAAATACACAGTCTTTTATACACCATCTTATCAGTTCAATGAAATTAGACTTTGAAACAGGTAAATGAATATCATCCAAGACATCAAATAAATATTCTAAAAGGTCATCAACTGGAACTTTAGTGAAAAGTGAGGAAACATCAAAGCTAAATAGTTTGAAATCAAAATTAATATTGTGAAGTGAGTCAGTTGTTGTTCGCTGATGATACAGCGCTGGTGGCTGATTCATGTGAGAAACTGCAGAAGCTGGTGACTGAGTTTGGTAAAGTGTGTGAAAGAAGAAAGTTAAGAGTAAATGTGAATAAGAGCAAGGTTATTAGGTACAGTAGGGTTGAGGGTCAAGTCAATTGGGAGGTGAGTTTGAATGGAGAAAAACTGGAGGAAGTGAAGTGTTTTAGATATCTGGGAGTGGATCTGGCAGCGGATGGAACCATGGAAGCGGAAGTGGATCATAGGGTGGGGGAGGGGGCGAAAATTCTGGGAGCCTTGAAGAATGTGTGGAAGTCGAGAACATTATCTCGGAAAGCAAAAATGGGTATGTTTGAAGGAATAGTGGTTCCAACAATGTTGTATGGTTGCGAGGCGTGGGCTATGGATAGAGTTGTGCGCAGGAGAATGGATGTGCTGGAAATGAGATGTTTGAGGACAATGTGTGGTGTGAGGTGGTTTGATCGAGTAAGTAACGTAAGGGTAAGAGAGATGTGTGGAAATAAAAAGAGCGTGGTTGAGAGAGCAGAAGAGGGTGTTTTGAAATGGTTTGGGCACATGGAGAGAATGAGTGAGGAAAGATTGACCAAGAGGATATATGTGTCGGAGGTGGAGGGAACGAGGAGAAGAGGGAGACCAAATTGGAGGTGGAAAGATGGAGTGAAAAAGATTTTGTGTGATCGGGGCCTGAACATGCAGGAGGGTGAAAGGAGGGCAAGGAATAGAGTGAATTGGAGCGATGTGGTATACCGGGGTTGACGTGCTGTCAGTGGATTGAATCGGGGCATGTGAAGCGTCTGGGGTAAACCATGGAAAGCTGTGTGTGGACGTATGTATATACATGTGTATGGGGGTGGGTTGGGCCATTTCTTTCGTCTGTTTCCTTGCGCTACCTCGCAAACGCGGGAGACAGCGACAAAGCAAAAAAAAAAAAAAAAAAAAAAAGAAAAAAAAAATTGTTTAGCTTGTTGACTAAATCTACATTGTTCATGATATTAGAATTTGATACCTTACCCACTAAAGAGCTTAATAAGGAAACTAACCATTTTGATAATCTATATGTGATGGAGGCTCCATCACATATCTTTTTGGAGAGAGGGGCAAGTATGCAGTCTGTTGTGGATAAGAGGGCTTGGGAAGTGAGTTAGTTATTGTTCGCTGATGATACATCGCTGGTGGCTGATTCAGGTGAGAAACTGCAGAAGCTGGTGACTGACTTTGGTAAAGTGTGTGAAAGAGGAAAGCTGAGAGTAAATGTGAATAAGAGCAAGGTTATTAGGTACAGTGGTTTGGAGGGATAACTCAATTCGGAGGTAAGTTTGAATGGAGGAAACTTGGAGGAAGTGAAGAGTTTTAGATATCTGGGAGTGAATTTGGCAGCAGATGGAACCATGGAAGCGGAAGTGAGTCACAGGGTGGGGCAGGGGACGAAAGGTTTGGGAGCGTTGAGAAATATGTGGAACGCCATTATCTCGGAAGCAAAAATGGGTATGTTTGAAGGAATAGTGGCTCCAACAATGTTATATGGTTGCGAGGCATGGGCTATAGATAGATTTGTGCGGAGGAGGATGGGTGTATTGGAAATGAGATGTTTGCGGACAATATGTGGTGTGTGGTGGTTTGATCGAGTAAGTAATGAAAGGGTAAGGGAGATGTGTGGTAACAAAAAGAGTGTGGTTGAGAAAGCAGGAGAGGGTGTTTTGAAATGCTTTGGTCGCATGGAGAGAATGAGTGAGGAAAGGTTGACAAAAAGTATATATGTTTCAGAGGTGGAGGGAACGAGAAGTGGGGAAACCAAATTGGAGGTGGAAAGATGGAGTGAAAATGATTTTGAGCGATCGTGGCCTGAACATGCCGGAGGGTGAAAGGCGTGCAAGGAATAGAGTGAATTGGAACGATGTGGTATACCGGGGTCGACGTGCCGTCATTGGATTGAAGCAGGGCATATGAAGCATCTGTGGTAAACCATGGAAAGTTGTGTTGGGCCTGGATATGGAAAGGGAGCTGTGGTTTCGGTGCATTATACATGACAGCTAGAGACTGAGTGTGAACGACTGTGGCCTTTGTTGTCTTTTCCTAGCACTACCTCGCGCACGTGCGGGGGGGAGTGGGTTGTATTTGCATGTGTGGTGGGATGGCAAAGAGGAATGACTGAAGGCAGCAAGTATGAATTATGTACATGTGTATACATGTATATGTTTGTTTATGTATATGTATGTATACGTTGAAATGTATAGGTATGTACATGTGCGTGTGTGGACGTGTATGTATATGCATATGTATGTCGGTGGGCTGGGCCATTCTTTCGTCTGTTTC
Organism: Panulirus ornatus; assembly: GCF_036320965.1. Classification (NCBI taxonomy): domain Eukaryota; kingdom Metazoa; phylum Arthropoda; class Malacostraca; order Decapoda; family Palinuridae; genus Panulirus; species Panulirus ornatus. Next base: position 20,749,649 of record NC_092237.1, on the reverse strand, counting down.
CTTGCGCTACCTCGCTAATGCGGGAGACAGCAACTAAACATAATAAAAGAAAAAAACACCCTATATCTGCCACTCTATCATCAAACACATTCAACAAACCTTCAAAATTCTCACTCCATCTCCTTCTCACATCACCACTACTTGCTATCACCTCCATATTAGCCCCATTCACTGAAGTTCCCATTTGTTCCCTTGTCTTACGCACTTTATTTACCTCCTTCCTAAACATCTCTTTATTCTCCCTAAAATTTAATGATACTCTCACACCTCATCTCTCATTTGCCCGCTTTTTCACCTCTTGCACCTTTCTCTTGACCTCCTGCCTCTTTCTTTTATACATCTCCCACTCATTTGCATTATTCCCCTGCAAAAATCGTCCAAATGCCTCTCTCTTCTCTTTCAGTAATAATCTTACTTCTTCATCCCACCACTCAATACCCTTTCTACTCTGCCCACCTCCCACGCTTCTCATGCCACAAGCATCTTTTGCGCAAGCCATCACTGCTTCCCAAAAATACCTCCCATTCCTCCCTCCGGTCCCCTTACCTCTTTTGTTCTCACCTTTTTTCATTCTGCACTCAGTCTCCCCTGGTACTTCCTCACACAAGTCTCCTTCCCAAGCTCACTTGCTCTCACCATTCTCTTCACCCCAACATTGTATATATATATATATATATATATATATATATATATATATATATATATATATATATATATATATATATATATATATATATATATATATATATATATATATATATATACATATATATATATATATATATGTATATATTGTATTCATATAACTCCGCGTTGTACAGTCAGGTTCGGTAAAACGCTCTCAGCTGGCTTTGTGCTCTGTTCGGAAACAACCGATAGACCCCGTTGCTCACCATAGTGAGACGAAGGGTATTCGAGTACTTAGTATTTCGAATAGTTGTTTCCTATTATACAGTCCCTTAGCTTAGCGGTTAGCATGCCTGCCTCTTGCACAAGGGGTCCCAGGTTCGATCCTGGCTGATGGAGTGAAAAAGATTTTGTGTGATCGGGGCCTGAACATGCAGGAGGGTGAAAGGAGGGCAAGGAATAGAGTGAATTGGAGCGATGTGGTATACCGGGGTTGACGTGCTGTCAGTGGATTGAATCAAGGCATGTGAAGCGTCTGGGGTAAACCATGGAAAGCTGTGTAGGTATGTATATTTGCGTGTGTGGACGTATGTATATACATGTGTATGGGGGGGGGGGGGGGTTGGGCCATTTCTTTCGTCTGTTTCCTTGCGCTACCTCGCAAACGCGGGAGACAGCGACAAAGTATAAAAAAAAAAAAAAAAAAAAAAAAAAATATATATATAAGATGTCTTTATTGTAAAATTGCACACATGATACAAAATGAAATTCTTAATGGCTGGAAGTTCAATTCAAGATAAAGGAAAAAAGTAAAAATGAAATGCAAATCATATGACATCCCATAAAAGCGCCATATGAAATATCACATGAAGAATTATCTATTGCATCCAGAAGCTAAATTACAGAGGAGTTACAGCGTCTTTGGATGGTTGAACAGTAGAATGCTTTTTTGGTACGAATGATTTCCTGAATCTACCAGTGCGCTGTACTGGCGGAGACAGTCTTCTTCCTGACCCTAAAAATACGTAGTATTGGTGTAAAGGATAATGGGTTGCATCTTGCACGATCTGCGCCACCTGCTTCGTTGTACATTCCTGATACAATATATCTAATGGTTTAGTGTCTGCACCCAATATCCTAGTTTCTCAGCAATTTTCTTATTTCTTTTATCTTTATTGTTTAGTTTGCCATTGCAGGCAGTAAATGGAAAACATAAAGTTGAGTCTGTAGTTGACCTATAAAAAAGATTGATTATTGCGTTGTCTAAATGTAGACTATTTAGATACGTACAAAGGACAATCTTTGACTTCATTTCTTATACACCGTAACAGTATTTGCATCAACCTTGAACTGGTTGTCTATGATAAAGCCTAGATACTTCTACTGACTCACTCTTTCTACCTTTTCCTCTTCAATTGTAATCAAATCAGGTTCATGTAATTTTTTTGTCCTAAAATCTGTTATCATATCTTTAGTTTCATTTACATTCAAGTGCATTTGATTTGTTTTGCACTACTCAACAAAGCAACTAAAATGTGCAATATGATCCTTACAATTATCATTTACAATTTTTCCCATGATTACTGTGTCATCAGTAAATTCCAAGACAGTGCAGTTGCTAAAAGGACTTCTGCAGTCATTTGTATACAAACTGAACAAAGTGGGGGACATAACGCATCCCTGGGGTACACCTGTATTGGTAAAAATTGTGTTGGACTTAGCGTTATCTGTCTTGGTATACTGTGGCCTCTGTGTTAAAAAGCTGAAGATCCATTTCAGTGAGTTACAGTTTACATCCATCCCTGATAATTCATTTCACAACGTATGTGGCTGGATTGTATTACAGGCAGAGCTGAAATCAATATATAAGATTCTTGCTTGTGAGTTATGTCTGTCTATAGGTTTGCTAATTTCATTCATAAAAGTCAAACTTACATCGTGCACACCACACACGAAATGACAAGCCCCTCCTCCCGCATGTGCGAAGGTAGCGCTAGGAAAAGACAACAAAGGCCACATTCGTTCACACTCTTTCTCTAGCTGTCATGTACAATGCACCGGAACCACACCTCCCTTTCCACATCCAGGCCCCACGAAACTTTCCATGGTTTACCCAAGACGCTTCACATGCCCTGCTTCAATCCAGTGACAGCACATCGACCCCGGTATACCACATCGTTCCAATTCACTCTATTCCTTGCACGCCTTTCACCCTCCAGCATGTTCAGTCCCCGATCACTCAAAATCTTTTTCACTTCATCTTTCCACCTCCAATTTGGTCTCCCAGTTCTCCTCGTTCCCTCCCCCTCTGACACATATATCCTCTTTGTCAATCTTTCCTCACTCATTCTCTCCATTTGACCAAGCCATTTCAAAACACCCTCTTCTGCTCTCTCGACCACACTCTTTTTATTGCCACACATATGTCTTACCCTTTCATTACTTACTCGATCAAACCAT
>NC_092237.1:20626562-20741562 GCF_036320965.1 Panulirus ornatus | reverse complement strand
TATCAACTGAGACACTATAATCCCAGATGCCAAGGTCATTATCCCTGTCATTTAGCACCCTCAACTCCAACATACGGCCGAGAGTCCGACAAAAACCTCCTTAAATGTCTGAGCAGCCTCTTATCCTACGGAAAATGTTGACATTTCATATTTCAACTTCTTAATGGAACTCCCGTTTTCTTCAGCAGCAGAGTGGCTCTCCAAGAATGAGTGTCCCTCGGTTGTATGGTGCAATATGGTACAATAATCTCTATATAAAGTACTCTCTTGCATAACACACTTTCCAGAATTATGGAAGGTCTTTGAGTACGTAGTTATTTACTGATTTCCTGAAGCTATTATCATATTTTGTTATGCAAAACAACGATGAAAAGAAGAAATAACTTACACAGGAGTTCCTCCATGCCTCTCGTGAACCGTGTCCTGCTCCCGAGGATTCAACCACAGAGCCTCCTACTACAGCCGATGTGTGTGTGTGTGTGTGGGGAGTGGGGGGTGTTTTTATGTTGTGTAAGTGTCTATTTATGAGAGAGAGAGAGAGAGAGAGAGAGAGAGAGAGAGAGAGAGAGAGAGAGAGAGAGAGAGAGAGAGAGAGAGAGAGAGAGAGCGTTGTGTCGACTGTATGTTGAGACAGATCAGTGGTCGGTCAAGTGTCGTGGGTCAGGCAGGCAGCCACCATTGATGGCAGTCATGATGTTTATAACAATGGTGTTTGCAACAAAAATCTCCACGAGTCATATTCTCTTCACGTTATATTTACAATAGCAAGGTTTTAGTTCGTTTTCACGACTGAAATGGTTTTGCAAAGGTAATATAACAGCTGTGATATCAAGTGATGTATAGATATGTATATGTGCTGTGCGTGGACGTGTATGTATATACAAGTGTATGTGGGTGGGTTGGGCCATTCTTTCGTTTATTTCCTTGTGCTAACTCGCTAACGCGGGAGACAGCGACAAAATATAATAAATAATACCTATAATATATATATATATACATATATATATATATATATATATATATATATATATATATATATATATTTTTTTTTTTTTTCTTTTTTTTTGTCGCTGTCTCCCGCGTTTGCGAGGTAGCGCAAGGAAACAGGCGAAAGAAATGGCCCAACCCACCCCCATACACATGTATATACATACACGTCCACACACGCAAATATACATACCTACACAGCTTTCCATGGTTTACCACAGACGCTTCGCATGCCCTGATTCAATCCACTGACAGCACGTCAACCCCGGTATACCACATCGATCCAATTCACTCTATTCCTTGCCCACCTTTCACCCTCCTGCATGTTCAGGCCCCGATCACACAAAATCTTTTTCACTCCATCTTTCCACCTCCAATTTGGTCTCCCACTTCTCGTTCCCTCCACTTCCGACACATATATCCTCTTGGTCAATCTTTCCTCACTCATTCTCTCCATGTGCCAAAACCATTTCAAAACACCCTCTTCTGCTCTCTCAACCACGCTCTTTTTATTTCCACACAGCTCTCTTACCCTTACGTTACTTACTCGATCAAACCACCTCACACCACACATTGTCCTCAAACATCTCATTTCCAGCACATCCACCCTCCTGCGCACAACTCTATCCATAGCCCACGCCTCGCAACCATACAAAATTGTTGGAACCACCATTCCTTCAAACATACCCATTTTTGCTTTCCGAGATAATGTTCTCGACTTCCACACATTCTTCAAGGCTCCCAGGATTTTCGCCCCCTCCCCCACCCTATGATCCACTTCCGCTTCCATGGTTCCATCCGCTGCCAGATCCACTCCCAGATATCTAAAACACTTTACTTCCTCCAGTTTTTCTCCATTCAAACTTACCTCCCAATTGACTTGACCCTCAACCCTACTGTACCTAATAAGCTTGCTCTTATTCACATTTACTCTTAACTTTCTTCTTTCACACACTTTACCAAACTCAGTCACCAGCTTCGGCAGTTATTCACATATATGTATGTATATGTATATGTATATGTATATGTATACATATACATATATATATATATATATATATATATATATATATATATATATATATATATATATATATATATATATATATATATATATATATATATACATATATATATATATATATATATATATATATATATATATATATATATATATATATATATATATATCCCTGGGGATAGGGGAGAAAGAATACTTCCCACGTATTACCTGTGTGTCGTAGAAGGCGACTAAAAGGGAAGGGAGCGGGGGGCTGGAAATCCTCCCCTCTCGGTTTTTTTTAATTTTCCAAAAGAAGGGACAGAGAAGGGGGCCAGTTGAGGATATTCCCTCAAAGGTCCAGTCCTCTGTTCTTAACGCAACCTCGCTAATGCGGGAGATGGCGAATGGTATGAAAGATATATATATATGTGTTTGTGTGTGTGTGTGTGTGTGTGTGTGCGTACCCTAGCCTGAGCCAAGTACACATTTTCTCGACCAACCCCTAGGGGTGGATGAACAGGTGGGTTGACTGTGGATCGACTGCCATATCCACGATTCGAACCTATACGCTCGACCCTGGGCTGCCCTTAAACGCGTCACGGTCAGGACAGTTAACCGCCACACCAGGAAAGTCCATAAATCGCTGAGTACGTCCCTCAGTACACTACTGAAACTTGAAGATAGTGAACATTAAAGATTAATGTTAACTGTATTTCTGTAACGCAATTTATGTGATGTTAATGTTAACTGTATTTCAGTAACGCAATTCATGTGATGTTAATGTTAACTGTATTTCTGTAACGCAATTCATGTGATGTTAATGTACTGAAACTAATACTAGCAAGACTGATATTTACTGAAAAAATAAGTCTACATATTCATTTTCCGATATAATACTTCAGTAATGACTATTAATTAAATAATGACGTTTACAATAATCTCCATAAAGTATTTACTGTAATTATCAATATTTGGGACATTTCTATGCACAAATCTGGCCAGATTGCACTACCGTAATTTGCAAAAATATTTCTGACAGCCGTGTATGTGTGTGTGTGTGTGTGTGTGTGTGTGTGTGTGTTCCAACATCATTTGGAGAACGACAGTCTTTGCAACATTAATGTTTACGTTAGAAGTTTGTCAAAAAATGTGTTTACAGCAGTGGAGGTGGTAATTAAGTGAGTCCTCCCTAATTAGGTATTGATCATCTCGGTAATTCAAAGATGATGAATGACTCCCGGGACGCTACATGTTAATTATCGGCTTAATCAGGTCCACCAGTCAGAAGGGCGGCTACTGACGTCACTGTCCTCAATGGCCAATCAGCTCCACCAACCGTAGAGCAGCTATTGACGTCACCGCTCAATTTGACCATTCATTGCCACCAACCAGTGAGCGGCTAATAACGTCACTACGCACCTTGACCAATCAGTTTCATTAACCAGATGCATGCTATTGACGTCACAGCTCAGCTTGACCAATCAGTGCACCTCCTGATTCTCAGGCATCAGTTCCACTGATTCCTGAGTGAGACGAAAGTAAACAGTGATGTTACCAAACTGTGCACAAGAAAATAATGACACGCTCTACGCGAGAATACAGTGTATTGTTGATCGACTTAATGAAAATACATATAAGTAAGAAAAACCATAAACTCTTGGTGTTCAAATAGAATCAAAGTGGAAACAATTACCGTATAATGTGAAAAAGTTCTTTAATTAGTATAGATAAAAAGTATGTTTTACCTTTGACCTGAGGAGTACTAATCAAATATCCCGCATAGATTACCAATGATTTTCACCGTCTTTTTATTCATCTTCACTGAATGACAACACCATCCAGTGTTATATGTTTATAAATGAACATATTGAATTTCTCACACGGTGCGGCGGTGTCGGCCTTGTGTCAGGGAACATTGTGTCTGGTGGTTGAGGTGATCTGGAGTCTTGCTCATCTGCTGAGAGATTAAGGAGCCGCTGGTGTACATTGGAGCCTGGAGCAGTGGGTCAGGCTGGAGGATCTTATATAGTTATGGCTTCCTAGAGCAGTGGGTCAGGCTGGGGGATCTTGCATGGTTATGGCTTCCTGGAGCAGTGGATCAGGCGGGAGGATCTTGCATGGTTATGGCTTCCTTGGAGTAGTGGGTCAGGCTGTTGGATCTTGCATGGTTATGGCTTCCTGGAGCAGTGGATCAGGCGGGAGGATCTTGCATGGTTATGGCTTCCTGGAGCAGTGGATCAGGCTGGAGGATCTTATATGGTTATGGCTTCCTAGAGCAGTGGGTCAGGCTGGAGGATCTTATATAGTTATGGCTTCCTAGAGCTATGGGTCAGGCTGAAGGATCTTGCAAGGTTACGGCTTCTTGGAGCAGTGGGTCAGGCCGATGGATCATATATGGTTATGGCTTCCTGGAGCAGTGGGTCAGGCTGGAGGATCTTGCATGGTTATGGCTTCCTTGGAGTAGTGGATCAGGCTGGAGGATCATATATGGTTATGGCTTCCTAGAGCAGTGGGTCAGGCTGGAAGATCTTGCATGGTTATGGCTTCCTAGAGCTGTAGGTCAGGCTGAAGGATCTTGCATGGTTATGGCTTCCTTGGAGTAGTGGGTCAGGCTGGAGGATCATATATGGTTATGGCTTCCTAGAGCAGTGGGTCAGGCTGGAAGATCTTGCATGGTTATGGCTTCCTAGAGCAATGGGTCAGACTGGAGGATCTTGCATGGTTATGGCTTACTGGAAACTTATCGTGTTTCACTTTCCTCGTGATAATCACTAAATACTAGAACACACTCACCACTGTGACCTATTGATATATATATATATATATATATATATATATATATATATATATATATATATATATATATATATATATATGTTTATTTGCTTTGTCGCTGTCTCCCGCGTTAGCGAGGTAGCGCAATGAAACAGACGAAAGAATGGCCCAACCCACCCACATACACAAGTATATACATACATGTCCACACACGCAAATATACATACCTATACATCTCAACGTATACATATATATATATATATATATATATATATATATATATATATATATATATATATATATATATTTCTTTTTTTTTAAACTATTCGCCATTTCCCACGTTAGCGAGGTAGCGTTAGGAACAGAGGACTGGGCCTTTTTTGGAATATCCTCACTTGGCCCCCTCTGTTCCTTCTTTTGGAAAATTTAAAAAAAAAGAGAGGGGAGGATTTCCAGCCCCCCGCTCCCTCCCCTTTTAGTCGCCTTCTACGACACGCAGGGAATACGTGGGAAGTATTCTTAATCCCCTATCACCAGGGATAATATATATATATATATATATATATATATATATATATATATATATATATATATATATATATATATATATATATATATATATATATATATATATATATATATATATATATATATATATATATATATATATATATATATATATATATATATATATATATATATATACACACAGACATATACATATATACACATGTACATAATTCATATTGTCTGCCTTTATTCATTCCCATCGTCACCCCGCCACACATGTAATAACAACCCCCTCCGCCTCATGTGCGCGAGGTAGCGCTAGGAAGACAACAAAGGCCGATTCGTTCACACTCAGTCTCTAGCTGTCATGTAATAATGCACCGAAACCATAGCTCCCTTTCCACATCCAGGCCCCACAGAACTTTCCATGGTTCACCCCAGACGCTTCACATGCCCTGGTTCAATCCATTGACAGCACGTCGACCACCGGTATACCACATCGTTCCAATTCACTCTATTCCTTGCACGCCTTTCACCCTCCTGCATGTCCAGGCCCCGATCACTCAAAATCTTTTTCACTCCATCTTTCCTACTCCAATAAGGTCTCCCACTTCTCGTTCCCTCCACCTCACACACATATATCCTCTGGTCAATCTTTCCTCACTCATTCTCTCCATGTGACCAAACCATTTCAAAACATCCTCTTCTCCTCTCTCAACCACACTCTTTTTATTACCAGACATCTCTCTTACCCTATTATTACTTACTCAATCAAACCACCCCACACCACATATTGTCCTCAAACATCTCATTTCCAGCACATCCACTCTCCAGCACACAACTCTATCCATAGCCTACGCCTCGCAACCACACAACATTGTTGGAACCACTATTCCTTCAAACATGCCCATTTTTGCTTTCCGAGATAATGTTCTCGACTTCCATATATTCTTCAACGTTCCCAGAATTTCCGCCTTCTCTCCCACCCTATGATTCACTTCCGCTTCCATGGTACCATCCGCTGCCAAATCCACTCCCAGATATCTAAAACACTTCACTTCCTCCAGTTTTTCTCCATTCAAACTTACCTCCCAATTGACTTGACCTTCAACCCTACTGTACCTAATAACCTTGCTCTTATTCACATTTACTCTCAACTTTCTTCTTTCAAACACTTTACCAAACTCAGTCACCAGCTTCTGCAGTTTCTCACATGAATCAGCCACCAGCGCTGTATCATCAGCGAACAACAACTGACTCACTTCCCAAGCTCTCTCATTCACAACAGACTGCATACTTGCACCTCTTTCCAAAACTCTTGCATTCACCTCCCTATATATATATGTATATATATATATATATATATATATATATATATATATATATATATATATATATATATATATATATATATATATGTTTATTTATTTATTCATTTATTTATTTTGCTTTCTCGCTGTCTCCCGCGTTAGCGAGGTAGCGCAAGGAAACAGACGAAAGAATGGCCCAACCCACCCACATGCACAAGTATTTACATGCACGTTCACACACGCAAATATTCATACCTATACATCTCAGCGTATACATGTATCTACACACACAGACATATACATATATACACCTGTACATAATTCATACTGTCTGCCTTTATTCATTCCCATCGCCACCCCGCCACACATGTAATAACAACCCCCTCCCCCCTCATGTGTGCGAGGTAGCGCTAGGAAAAGACAACAAAGGCCACTTTCGTTCACACTCAGTCTCTAGCTGTCATATAATAATGCACCGAAACCACAGCTCCCTTTCCACATCCAGGCCCCACAAAACTTTCCATGGTTTACCCCAGACGCTTCACATGCCCTGGTTCAATCCATTGACAGCACGTCGGCGCCGGTATACCACATCGTTCCAATTCACTCTATTCCTTGCACGCCTTTCACCCTCCTGCATGTTCAGTCCCCGATCACTCAAAATCTTTTTCACTCCATCTTTCCACCTCCAATTTGGTCTCCCACATCTCCTCGTTCCCTCCACCTCTGACACATATATCCTCTTAGTCAGTCTTTCCTCACTCATTCTCTCCATGTGACCGAACCATTTCAAAACACCCTCTTCTGCTCTCTTAACCACACTCTTTTTATTACCACACATCTCTCTTACCCTATTATTACTTACTCAGTCAAACCACCCACACCACATATTATCCGCAAACATCTCATTTCTAGCACATCCACCCTCCTGCGCACAACTCTATCCATAGCCCACGCCTCGCAATCATACAACATTGTTGGAACCATTATTCCTTCAAACATACCCATTTTTGCTTTCTGAGATAATGTTCTCGACTTCAACACATTCTTCAACGCTCTAAGAATTTTCGCCCCCTCCTCCACCCTATGATTCACTTCCGCTTCCATGGTTTCATCTACTGCCAAATCCACTCCCAGATACCTAAAACACTTCACTTCCTCCAGTTTTTCTCCATTCAAACTTACCTCCAAATTGACTTGGCCCTCAACCCTACTGTGCGTAATAACCTTGCTCTTATTCACATTTACTCTCAACTCTCTTCTCTCACACACTTTACCAGACTCAGTCACCAGCTTCTGAAGTTTCTCACATGAATCAGCCACAAGTGCTGTATCATCAGCGAACAACAACCGACTCACTTCCCACGCTCTGATCCACAACAGACTGCATACTTGCCCCTCTTTCCAAAACTCTTGCATTCACCTCCCTAACAACCCCATCCATAAACAAATTAAACAACCATGGGGACATCACACACCCCTGCCGCAAACCTACATTCACTGAGAACCTTCCTCTCTTCCTACACGTACACATGCCTTACATCTTCGATAAAAACTTTTCACTGCTTCTAACAACTTGCCTCCCACACCATATATTCTTAATACCTTCCACAGAGCATCTCTATCAACTCTATCATATGCCTTCTCCAGATCCATAAATGCTACATACAAATCCATTTGCTTTTCTAAGTATTTCTCACATACATTCTTCAAAGCAAACACCTGATCCACACATCCTCTGCCACTTCTGAAACCACTCTGCTCTTCCCCAATCTGATGCTCTGTACATGCCTTCACCCTCTCAATCAATACCCTCCCATATGATTTACCAGGAATGTTCAACAAACATATACCTCTGTAATTTGAGCACTTGCCTTTGTCCCCTTTGCCTTTGTACAATGGCACTATGCAAGCATTCCGCCAATCCTCAGGCACCTCACCAAGAGTCATACATACATTAAATAACCTTACCAACCAGTCAACAATACTGTTACCCCCTTTTTTCATAAATTCCACAGCAATACCATCCAACCCCGCTGCCTTGCCGGCTTTCATCTTCCGCAAAGCTTACACTACCTCTTCTCTGTTTACCAAATCATTCTCCTTAGCCCTCTCACTTTGCACACCACCTTCACCAAAACACTCGATATCTGACACTATGTCATCAAACACATTCAACAAACCTTCAAAATACTCACTCAGTCTCCTCACATCACCACGACTTGTTATCACCTCCCCATCAGCCCCCTTCACTGAAGTTCCCATTTGTTTCCTTGTCTTACGCGCTACATTTGCCTCCTTCCAAAACATCTTTTTATTCTCCCTAAAATTTAATGATACTCTCTCACCCCAACTCCCATTTGCCCTCTTTTTCACCTCTAGCACCTTTCTATTGCCCTCCTGCCTCTTTCTCTTATACATATCCCACTCATTTGCATGATTTCCCTGTAAAAATCGTCCAAATGCCTCTCTCTTCTCTTTTACTAATAATCTTACTTCTTCATCCTACCACTCGCTACCGTTTCTAATCTGCCCACCTCGTACGCTTCTCATGCCACAAGCATCTTTTGCGCAAGCAATCACTGCTTCCCTAAATACATCCCATTCCTCCCCCACTCCCCTTACCTCCTTTGTTCTCACCTTTTTCCATTCTGAACTTAGTCTCTCCTGGTACTTCCTCACATTAGTCTCCTTCACAAGCTCACTCACTCTCACCATTCTCTTCACCCCAACATTCTCCCTTTATTTCTGAAAACCTCTACAAATCTTCACCTTTGCCTCCACAAGATAATGATCAGACATCCCTCCAGTTGCACCTCTCAGCACATTAACATCCAAAAGTCTCTCTTTCGCACGCCTATCAATTAACACGTGATCCAATAACGTTCTCAGGTCTTCTCTCCTACTTACATACGTATACTTATGTATATATCTCTTTTTAAACCAGGTATTCCCAATCACCAGTCCTTTTTCAGCACTTGAATCTACAAGCTCTTCACCATTTCCATTTACAACACTGAACACCCCATTTATACCAATTATTCCCTGAACTGCCACATTACTCACCTTTGCATTCAAATCACCCATCACTATAACCCGGTCTTGTGCATCAAAACTACTAACACATTCAGCCACATTGAGGTTAAAAGATACACACACTAGACTTTTAGTATTTTTACATGTGTCCCAACCTCACCTCAAGTGGGTAGCATGGACTTTAATATTATCTGGCTTCACTAGTCGACATATGTAGGCCAATGGATAAGATTAAAGTCCATGCTACCCCCCACAGAGGTGAGGTTGAGACACACGTAAAAAAAACCAAAAGTCTGGTGTGTGTGTCTTTTCACCTCGAGTGGCCGAGGTAGCTAGGCACCCTGCCCAAGGTTCGAATCCGACTTGTGATATATGCTTTTGTCTAAGAAAAACTGTAGGAGGTGGAGTGTTTTAGATATCTGGGAGTGGACCTAGCAGCGGCTGGAACCATGGAAGCGGAAAGTGAGTCACAGGGTGGGGGAGGGGGTCAAGGTTCTAGGAGCGTTGAAGAATGTGTGGAAGGTGAGAACGTTATCTCGGAGAGCTAAAATGGGTGTTTGAAGGAATAGTGGTTCCAGCAATGTTATATGGCTGCGAGATATGGGCTTTAGATAGGGTTGTGCGGAGGAGGGTGGATGTGTTGGGAATAAAATGTTTTAGATGGTTTGAGGTGGTTTGATCGAGTAAGTAATGGAAGGGTAAGAGAGATGCGTGGAAATAAAAAGAGTTTGGTTGACAGAGCAGAAGAGGGTGTGTTGAAATGGTTTGAACCTATGGAGAGAATGAGTGAGGAAAGATTGACAGAGAGGATATATGTGTCAGAGGTGGGAAATAAGCAAAAGCGAGAGATCAAATTGGAGTTGGAAGGATGGAATGAAAAGATTTTGAGCGATCGAGGCCTGAACATACAGGAGGGTGAAAGGCACTCATGGAATAGAGTGAATTAGGACGACGTGGTATACCGGGGTCGAAGTGCTGTCAATGAATTGAACCAGGGCATGTGAAGCGTCTGGGATAAATCATGGAAAGTTTTTGTGGGGCCTGGATGTGGAAAGGGAGCTGTGGTTTCGGTGCATTACACATGACAGCTAGAGACTAAGTGTGAAATCGGAATTCAGAGGAGTTCATTTAATGTTGTCTAATATTCACTTTTCTATAAATGCACCTCAACATGTTTCATTGAGACAATCTGCCTCATCAGGTGCATGCAATTCATGATGTTTTTAAATCCAACACCGCTACACAGATTCCGTCTTGTTACCGCCATGCCGGAAAATAGACTGGCCTGACCCTTAAAGGGAAAGTAGAAGGTGAGTGTTTTTATGGTCTAATTTTGCATTTCAAGCACAAGTTTAAGCCAGACTCGCGGAGGTTGCTCTAGCAGACTGACTACTAGCACTGCGGGCATTCACCAGACTTCTTAGTAAACACAGCCAGACACCATCCATACAAAGCAACTCTCCAGCGGAAGCTTAACACCAACCCAACCTCCACAACAACTCTCCAACGCTCCACTTTCCAGTGAATAGTTTTCCAACGACGTTTCCTCAGAAGTTCAGCTGTAGGCCAACTTCCCGCTCCCCAAACTGCTCCAGACCAAGAAACTCCACTTTAAAAGTCTCAACCTAATAATTAACCACTGGGAAACATCCCAAGTATCAACTCGAAGTTGTGCGGTACTTACGTATATCAATTTTCTTGAAAATTGCTTCCAACTCCACTTGATAGTTTTCATTATCAATCATCACACACACACACACACACACACACACACAGACACACACACACACACACATATATATATATATATATATATATATATATATATATATATATATATATATATATATATATATATATATATATATATATATATATATATATATATATATATATATATTTCTTTTCTTCTTTTAAACTATTTGCCATTTCCCGCGTTAGCGAGGTAGCGTTAAGAACAGAGGACTGGGCCTTTTTTGGAATATCGTCACCTGGCCCCCTTCTCTGTTCCTTCTTTTGGAAAATTAAAAAAAAAAAGAAAAGAGGAGAGGATTTCCAGCCCCCCGCTCCCTCCCCTTTTAGTCGCCTTCTACGACACGCAGGGAATACGTGGGAAGTATTCTTAATCCCCTATCCCCAGGGATAATATATATATATATATATATATCCATAAACAAATTAAACAACCATGGAGACATAACACACCCCTGCCGCAAACCAACATTCACTGAGAACCAATCACCTTCCTCTCTTCCTACACGTACACATGCCTTACATCCTCGATAAAAACTTTTCACTGCTTCTAGCAACTTGCCTCCCACACCATATTTTCTTAATACCTTCCACAGAGTGTCTCTATTAACTCTATCATATACCTTCTCCAGATTCATAAATGCTACATAAAATCCATTTCCTTTTCTAAGTGTTTCTCACATACATTCTTCAAAGCAAACACCTGATCCACACATCCTCTACCACTTCTGAAACTACACTGCTCTTCCCCAATCTGATGCTCTGTACATGCCTTCAACCTCTCAATCAATACCCTCCCATATAATTTACCAGGAATACTCAACAAACTTATACCTCTTATCTTACTTGATAAAATCTTCACAGAAACTGCTGTATCTTCCACTCAACGGCTTTTACCTTCTTATCTCTGTCAGTTCAGATTTCATATTATCCTCAAAGTTCCTGATACTGTTTCCTTATACTACGTCAAGGACTGACAGTCTGGTCTTCAGGAAACACAAGCAGAAGGTTTTGTTTTTAATATTAAACTTCATTTTAGTTTCAGAATCCAAATCTATCTATAACTACTAACTGTAATCAATTTGATCCTCCAAAATATCTTGATCGCGAATGAAAATGGCCTTTTTGAGGCTTAGAAGGTACTTTGCCAACAATTTTGACTGTCAGTATATACTCAACTTGCGCAGACTTCTGATTCCCTGATCCTGTTAATATCTCAGTTACTCGCTTCCAGCATAGCTTTTAAGTAACAGAGTTCTGTGATATTCTCATGTTTCCTCACTGACTATGTGGCTTTGTTCTTATTGATTTGGTTATCATCAATGCCGTTCTTCTGTATACATTATGTCTGCGCTTTTCATAACTTCGCCCATATTCACAACAACCGGAATATTCTTTTATTTCATATTGATCACGACCATCTTAACCTTCCCTTCATATACAGAGGGACATTATCTGCTTCACAAATTCTCTTCCGTCTTCGCGTGGATCTTTCATTACCTTATCTTTACATCAATTTTTTTTTATTCTAAGCATATGCAAATCGTCTCAAAACACCTTAGAGAAAAAGATCTTTCTCCTCTCTTTATGGGACAGCCAGACGGGGCACTTGTGCTGTACTTCTAAACATTTAGACTTGTAAGGATGAATCCCCAGCAGATACAAGACCCATACCAAGCTTCTCTTCACAGAGATGATCAACGGTCTAGCTCCTTGTCTTTACAGTCGGGTATGATCTTCCAGATGTAAACATATTGGCAGAATCTGCTTCTGTAGACCAAGTTACTTGTCCATAATGTGTAACGGGAGTTATTTTTGTGATGTGTTTGTTTTACTATGTAATGTCTTGACTAACACAGAGTCACTTGAGGATTACCACATATGACAGTAGAGTCACATAGTACCTGAGGATACAAGCATAAGCCACACACAGTACTATGACAACACTAGATACTCCTTAAACTATAAGCCACGTACAGCGTAAAGACAACACCAGATATTCCTACTCACACTGCAAGCCAGACACAGTCGTCCGCTTATCCTCATCTCAAGCTTTACAAACGTTGTCCACCTCACTTGCAGGATGAGTCAACTTATATAAGACTTGGACGTTCTTGTCACGTATGTTTAGGCGCTAAGTAGACTCATCTGACGAATACCCAAATGACTAAATGATACTTGTCGAATACCAAATAAACCTTTCGAGGGTTTTATACCTCCACAGCTCGGGCTAGGTTTATGCTGCAGGTTTGAGTCGTTGGACGATCAAACTGTTGGAAGCCGCACCCCACAGGTCCCACGTAGCCTCCAGAGTATGGCCTGTAAGTACATTTGTAGTTCAACTTACGTCTACTTCTCAATGAATCCAGACCTTAAAGACCCAGCATCAGGATGTTTGCAGATAATGCACAGATTACGTCTTTCCTCCCAGTAATGACATGAACTCTCGCAGCTACCTCTCACGCTGATAACACTTCGCCATGCATACTGGTAATGAGCAATTTCAGAGAAAGACAATCCTACCTAACCTTACAGCCAACTGGGAAGTTAATCGTACCCTCACTACACTGGATAATACTTTTGTTTTCTGGGTATGAGTCAAATATCGAGCTTTTAGTCAATGCAACTGAGAGTTTCATGGTCTGTTAATCAATCGACCTTCCGCAGAGGGACTTACCTTGTAAACACGTTTGCCAAAACTCATAACAAGGCTCAAAACTGACACGAAGCGTAAAGATCCTTTAAACTGGTAACCTTTTAGATGTATCAGCAGACTGCTTAAAAAAAGACATCGAAATCATATGAAGTCAA
The DNA here is from genome assembly GCF_036320965.1 of Panulirus ornatus. Taxonomy (NCBI): domain Eukaryota; kingdom Metazoa; phylum Arthropoda; class Malacostraca; order Decapoda; family Palinuridae; genus Panulirus; species Panulirus ornatus. The sequence continues at coordinate 20,727,378 of NC_092237.1, read as the reverse complement.
TGCTGCACTTCGTTCTTATATGCCTAATACTGTGGTCAGCGTGATGTCCCATTGACTGCTACTATCCTGTCGCCCTCATGCAATCTTTTGAGATAGTGAGACCACTGACCAACCTCCTGCAACATATGCAATGGTGCACAGCAAGAACCACAAACATCTTGTGGGAACATGTTATCTACACTATCCAGCAGCACCCCACACACGTGTTCAACAGACTTCATCAATATTCTGACTTTACAGCTTTGCCACAACTCTTTCAATGTGAAAGGACAGGAACAATCTGGTCAATAGCAGCAATCCTGTGGATAGCAGGAGAACAAATTCTTTCCCTAAGACGATTTGGTTTGGTGAAAACTTATCTTGGCAATCAATATACGTAAGTGTCTGACGTGTGCCGAATATACGATGTTTGGCTAACGCTGAGCTGGGTCACAAACACGGAACAGAGAAACTTTCGTATTCTGAAGAAAAAAAGTCATCCATAGTAAGATGAATAGGATAAAAGTCAGCTCATTTATTGGGGTTCTCATTTCCGTCCACGACTCCCTTCCCATACTTCTTTGTCGTTTCCAGTGAGCTGATACCGACAAGAGTTTCTTGTGCCATCCCTCACTGGTGACAAGAGAAGAGGAGGGTTAGAAAGACGGTGCCGTGGGGCAGAAGCAAATGGTAAACAGAGCAGATGTGGAGGTGGAGGTGGTTAAGGGAGGGTGCCAGTAAACGATGAGGGTATAGGGATCAAAGCAAGGTAGAGATGCATGTGGTAACACAAGGACAGTAACAAAAGAAGAGGAATATTGTGATGTATGAGAGAATTATGGGTTTTGTGTAGCCTTATATAAATTGCCTTGAGTGTCAACTCTGAGAGCCATATACGTTCACTGTAATATTATTACAGCTGGCAAGGAAACTTGAATTGCGCAGTTTCTTTATTACAAGTAAAGATACTTAGTAATTCACACACACAGAAACACACACACAGACACACACACACACACACACACACACACACACACACACACACACACACACACACACACACACACCATGCATATCAATTAAATAGGAGGCCGGGAAGAGGAACTAAACTACTAACTAGTCTTCCTGACGAGTGTTGTCTGTAAGTTACTAAAAGATGTTATCAGAAAGCAGGGGAGATACCATTAACTGAGAAACAACACGGCATGAAGGAAAGGAAGTCATGTATAATGAACATCATGGATTTCTACAAGAGAGTGAGCTCTGTCATGTACAACGAACCTCTTAGATTTCTACAAGAGTGTTGAGCTCTGTTTTAGAGTAAAGAAATGGGTGAGTGGATTGTCTGAATCTAGACTGCCAGACAACAATGACTATACCATACAGAATGTTGATAAAGAAGCTAGATGTACAGACAAGAATAAGGGGAAGGCTACGTCAGTGGATTGAAAGGTAGCTTAGTAGAAGAAATAGCATTTCCGGGAACCTACTCGAAATGAGCTGAGGTCACCAGTGGCATGCCGCAAGGGTCTGTTCTGGAACCAATGATTTCCTTGATACTTGTAAATGCCTTGCCAGAGGGAATGGACTCCTACCTGAATGTGTTTGCAGATAATACCAAGGTTGTGAAAGAAGTGAAAAGTGATGAGTGCATCACCTAACAAAGTGGTGGAAACAAGCAGGGTTGGTGAGACTCAACCCTAGTTAGTACAGAGCAATGAGGATGGGACATAGCAAAAGAAGGCCTCGCTAAGAATATCATCTAGCAGAAAATATCCAGCGGGATTCTGTTTATGAGAGACGAAAGTAACCAGAGTCCCACAATAGAAGGGTAAATGAGATAGACTGTCTGCGAGCAATGAATAGAATAGCATTCAAGTCTATGGATAAGGAAGTTATTTAGCAAGTTGTTCAAATATGCAGGACACAACAACAAGACTATGCTTCTGAAGTTTGGTCGCCGCACTGGAAGTAGAACAAAAAACTAGTAGAGAAGGTGGAGAGAAGGGCAAACCAGTTTGTACCAAAATAGAAGGAACTAAGTTTTAGGAAAGGTTAGAAGTCTTAGATTTGTCTACCATTTATGAAAAATGAGTAAGGGTTGACCTGATCACAGCCTTGAAGTTTTGAAACCTGTGTGATGATGTCATCAGTGAACAGTTCTTCGAAAAGGGGACACTATACAACAACTAGGGGCCATAACATGAAATTAAACAAGAGCATTGGTATCAGCAAAGATGCTGAGAAATACCTTCAAACTACAGAACTAGCGGTTGAGTGAGATAATCAAATTGATGAAATTCTGTAAGGCGACAGCATACAAACGTTTGAAAACCTTAAAGATGGTAACAAAAGGTTCAAAAGATTGGGTCCATGAGTATCAAAACTCTTTTCCTGTGCAGCACAGATAGGTAATCCCCCACATCAAAATATAATAGACAAATACTTCGGTGTCACAGCCCATAACTTTTCACCATAAACGTTAACCTAAAACTTTGCCAAACGTGTCGGAAAAAGTTATTAAGCTTAATTTCAGGGGTTGCATGAGGAGATATTTTCTTCTATAGTTTATCATTATTATCTGTCTACGCCCTTAAGTCCTAGTGTTATTACTGACTAATCTCAGTAGATTTTACTCTGATGATAATCTCATACCTATCCATTATAGTAATTTGTAACCTTTCTTTTGTGTATCACGAACCATTATTTAGTAGTTTCTATGTCATGTTTATTAATAACCTTTTTTTTTTTTTTCCTTTGATATGACTGTCGTAAATTACGGTGTTTTTCATACCTATTCGTTGACAAGAAATATATTTCACGTTGCTGAAGGTTTTTGTAGCTTCAACTCTCCTTTTATGTTCCAAGTTCCATCACATTAATCACATAATTTTCCGTGTCTTTACCCTCATAGTTAGTACCCTCTTCATCACCAGTATTATCATATATGTTCCTTAAGTCATCATTTTCTTTGTCTTCATCACCAGTATTATCATACACGTTCATTACGTCATCATTTTTGTCTTCATCACCAGTATTATCAAGCACGTTCCTTATCTCATCATTATTTTTTGTCTTCATCACCAGTAATACACGTTCATTACATCATCATTTTTCTTTGTCTTCATCACCAATATTATCATACACGTTCATTACATCATCATTTTTGTTTGTCATTATCACCGGTATTATTATACACGTTCCGTACATCACTATTTTTGTTTGTCTTCATCACCATCTTTAACAGGAGAGTAGGAAGTACAGTTATTTTCATCATTTCTTCTTAAGCATCTTTTTCAGTCACCATTCTCTCTATCTTCATCTTTATTTTCCCCCATACCACCCTCTTCATCACTATCATCTTCATCACTCTCACCTCCATTACGTCCTCCTCATCACTATCCTTTCCATCACTATTGCTCTCTCCAACTCCTTCTATATTACCCATCTTTAAGGTCTGCATTCTCATCAACATCAGTAACCTCAACATCCATCTTATGTTCTTCAAGATCAGTAGTATAACCTGTCTCTTCTTCATCATCATCATCATCATCATCATCATCATCATCTCCACCTACAACTCACTTACCATCATCATCATCATCATCATCATCTCCACCTGCAACTCACTTACCATCATCATGATCATCATCATTTGCCTTACTATCATTATCATCATCGTCGCGAACATCACCATCAACAAAACATTCATCTTCACCTTATCACTGATTTCTTCTGGAAGTGAACCTTTGCTCACTCTTTAGGGAAACACGTTACTGATCTGAAGATGTCAGCTAACTAGACAAGTTTCCAGTGGGTTGTTAAGCACTCTATGATCGAATGCTTGCCAGCGAGTCCTTCAAAATGAAATGAGCATCAATACCATCGTCTACTATACCTTGTAAATGACAGAAATTACTCGTCCAGGTACTTATGTGTTCACGAGTATATTCAACTGTTTTCGGTTTCGTCATCACAAAGATTTGAAATATTCATATTCGTCGTATTCAAATGTCGTCCTGTATTCGCTCCATTCCTGATCATTACATGGCTGAGAGATGAGTAATAAATAATAAGCCCCATGTATCAACATGATAAGACATTCTCTCCAAATATCAACACTGTGAGGGTATATCCTTCATCACCTCCAAGTATGAGCCGTCCACATTCACCTGTGAGGTTCAGCACAGTATGGACAAGACAAAAGCACCATTATCTTTACTATCAGCACACGGTAGGCCATTACGATTACCCATCTATTACAAAGGGCAAAATTGCTTGAACTTCGGTGAGCAACGAAGAGTTCATACTTCATATATAAAAGGCTGCCGAATCACGAGTTGTGGTGGAGGTAACAAAAGCAATTTTCACTTTTCGAAGCTCCAGTTGATTTAGGCCAATGAAAACCTACCACTGATGGGAGAGAAAATTGGGGGGTAATATCTCAGGATTCGCACACCTGGTCTACACCAGACTGCAGTCCTCAAGTTTCCTAGTGCCTACGGAGAGAGAGAGAGAGAGAGAGAGAGAGAGAGAGAGAGAGAGAGAGAGAGAGAGAGAGAGAGAGAGAGAGAGAGAGAGAGAGAGAGAGACAGAGAGAGACCTTGGATTTAACACTCCTAAACATCCAGATACCAAGACGTCTAGAGACATCCGTTTCTAGTCAAGGATTTTGATATCTTCTGTTTTCCTTTTGGTTGGTAAAAGCCCATTGATTATTTGAGTTATTGTTGCATGATATATTTCTGTTTTGCTTTTAGAGTTCCTGGTCTTTCAGACACCCGAAAACTCGAGAAAGTTAGGATTTAAAGTTTTGAATCAGTATCTAGATATCTAAACTTCTAGACATTTGTGCTAGGCACTCAAGTATCATGTTACCCACACTTCCAGACTTCCAGACTTAAAGGGGTTGAGACCCCGAGACAACAGGTATCAAAGAAAGAAATTATTCCAAATAAAAATGCTTTCATTTACCTAAATGTTATTACACAGGTTTCCAGACAGTTAAGTTTCTAGACACTTTTTTATGGCATCTTATATTTCCAGTTACTTATGCTTCTAGAAAATGAATGTTCAACCTTACACATTATGGACCACTAGTTGTCCACACTTCAAGGCATCCAGATTTGGGCCTTCCAGATATCCAATCGGTCAGTTATAGGACCGTCAAAACTTTGGTTTAAAGACGTTAAAGCCTAGATATATCTATTTCCAGATACACAAGCTTTCGGACACCAGTGGCTAAGAGAAAAGACGTTTAGGACACAAAAGTTTTCTTGGCATCATAATTTTCAGACTCCTAACCTTCATGTCACCTAGAACTGCATACATCGTTGCTTTCAGCCACCCGAGACCCTAACAATATATTCAACTTTCTCGATATTCAGACATGTAGATGAATGTGATTAGATTCTAGAACCTCCGAAAACCAAGATTCCATGAGACAAACATATAGACATGTAGGCTTCAAGAGGACATATTTTTTTTCTCTCTTTTCAGGCACAGTTGTTTTCAGTTACTCACTTTATCAAGAACCCAACCATCAAGATATCAAATCATCTAGACATCAAAGCAACCAGACACCCAGATATCCAGTTACTTAGGTTACTAGACAACCATTCTTCTAGACTCACTAGTTACCATACAGTAGACCGTCCAGATGTCAGATCTTCCAGACACTAAAGCCGTCACACACCATCTTTGCGAACCAGAGCTCAAAAGAGATCTCGTCCCAAATGTCTCCCTCTGTATCAACATAAACTGTATAAACATTGCCAGGAATAACTGCTGACGTTTAGGCCTACTGTCGGAGTTTTGAAAACATCGTAAATAGTAGACGTAATGGAATATTTGTCTCCGTTTTTGCAAGATTCCAAGACAAAATGAGGCATTATTAGAAAGTCATTTATCCAATAGTTTGGCAGTTCCAAACCACTATCATGATGAACGCTTTTCAGCTTTAAAAAAGAAGAGTGTGGAGGTGCAGCATGTGCATTTTGTTTGGTTTCCGGAGAAACTTACTAAGTTCGGGAAGTAAAATGCCTGACGTACTTTCCACCTGGGAAAATCATTTAACCTCACATCTAATTAGTATACAAAGGCAAAATTAGTAGCAAAGTCTTTACTTAACTTTTCAGATTTTATGTATGATTGTGCTACTTACAAAACGAAAATAATTGTTCTTTCCTTATTTAGTTCCTCACATTCAGAAAGTAGAGCTAGTGACCGTGGAAGTGTCCAGAGACATTCTATTGTGCACTAAAATATTTTGTTTTGCAGTTCTTAACGCATGCCTGAGAGAGGACAGTAGTTAAGACATGCGATTTGGTCAAGCTATATTGAGATGTGTGATGCTTAAATACCGGCAGCTTACTAGTTATAGACACTGAAAAGAGAAGTCACGATTGGCATTACCAGGGAGAGGGCGAGTAACGGCAGTAATCGTGAAGTTATGGTCATGGTACAATAGCACTACAATTGCCAACACGGAATAATATAGCTCCCGCAGCCAACACTGTACACAGACGATATATAATGCCTCATGGTTGCCAGTACTCAACATGTCCATAGTATGAAGCCACCAGGAATTCCGATAAATTCATCTATAGTGTTATAAAGCTATCATAGTATGATTTCCAGGTTTAGAGCGGTGGATAACAATAGATAAGGTGTAGTTTACCACTCCAAATAAGCTAGGCTCCATCTACCTGGTTATTCCTGCAGCCAAAAGTTAACATAACAATGTGCTCAGAACAATCACCGGCTGCCTAGCAACCACAAACATTTATCACCAGGAAAAAAGATAATACTTCCATTTCAATCTCACCTCAACATGAATTGAACTTATTTCTTTGCAACAGCACAAGACTCCACGTATCCAAATCATTCATAGAACTGCTCCGTCCTCGTAGTAGAATTAATTAAAGAAGCTCATCAGAGCTTCATACTTAAGGAACCTACAGTTGCATATCACCGCTCTCCAGTAGTCATAACACTAACAGAGTGTGTAAACCCTGTTTCAGTCGAGAAGCATTAACAACTACATTTCTAACCCTGGCTTAAACTCTTCCCTAGCAGCATATACCCATCTGAAAACACACGCTCCAACAACTATGTATTACAAATTCTTGTCTGCGTTCTGCACACTACACATCTCTGCATTATAAACATCGACTTAACATGTATCACGTGACCCTTTGTGCCAGATATGCAGTTTCCACACTGAAGACAATGAAGACTTATTCCCCATGTGTACTACCCTCAACAATAAGAACACACAGTTACCTTCACCGCACTTCTTGACTTGAAAGCAACGGGGACCATATTGAAGAAGATTCTGTGGTAGTGATGTAGCGATATATATATATATATATATATATATATATATATATATATATATATATATATATATATATATATATATATATATATATTACCCCTGGGGATAGGGGATTAAGAATACTTCCCACGTATTCCCTGCGTGTCGTAGAAGGCGACTAAAAGGGGAGGGAGCGGGGGGCTGAAAATCCTCCCCTCTCGTATTTTTTTTTAATTTTCCAAAAGAAGGAACAGAGGGGGCCAGGTGAGGATATTCCAAAAAAGGCCCAGTCCTCTGTTCTTAACGCTACCTCGCTAACGCGGGAAATGGCGAATAGTTAAAAATATATATATATATATATATATATATATATATATATATATATATATATATATATATATATATATATATATATATATATATATATATATATATATATATTTATATATATAAATATATATATATATATATATATATATATATATATATATATATATATATATATATATATATATATATATATATATATATATATATATATATATATATATATATATATATATACATATTATCCCTGGGAATAGGGGAGAAAGAATACTTCCCATGAATTCCCTGCTTGTCGTAGAAGGCGACTAAAAGGGGAGGGAGCGGATGGCTGGAAATCCCCCCCTCTCGCTTTTTATTTAATTTTCCAAAAGAGGGAACAGAGAAGGGGGCCAGGTGAGGATATTCCCTCAAAGGCCCGGTCCTCTGTTCTCAACGCTACCTCGCTAATGCGGGAAATGGCGAATAGTATGAAAAAAAAAAAATATATACATATATATATATATATATATATATATATATATATATATATATATATATATATATATATATATATATATATATATATATATATATATATATATATATATATATATATACATATATATATATATATATATATATATATATATATATATATATATATATATATATATATATATATATATATATATATATATATATATATATATATATGGAAATGAAATGTTTTAGGACAATATGTGGTGTGATGTGGTTTGATCGAGTAAGTAATGAAAGGGTCAGAGAAATGTGTAGTAATGAAAAGAGTTTGATTGAGAGCGCAGAAGAAGGTGCATTGAAATGGTTTCATCTCATGGAGAGTTTGATTGAGGAAAGATTGACAAAGAGTATATATGTGTCAGAGGTGGAGGGAACGAGGATAAGTGGGAGACCAAAGTGGAGGTGGATGGATGAAGTGAAAAAGATTTTAAGCGACCGGGCCGGAACATACATTAGAGTGAAATGTGTGCAAGGAATAGAGTGAATTGGAACGATGTGGTATACCGGGATCAACGTGCAGTCAGTGGATTGAAGCAGGGCATGTGAAGCGTCTGGGGTAAACCATGGAAAGTTTTGTAGGGCCTGGATGTGGAAAGGGAACTGTGCTTTCGGTGCATTACTCATGACAGCTAGAGACTGTGTATATATATATGTATATGTGCGTGTGTGGGCGTTTATGTACAAACATGTATATGTTGGTGGGTTGGGCCAAACTTTCGTCTGTTTCCTTGCGCTACTTCCCTAAAGGGGGAAACAACGACTAAGTATAAGATGATATATGCATATATATATATATATATATATATATATATATATATATATATATATATATATATATATATATATATATATATATATATATATATATATATATATATATATATATATATATATATATATATATATAAATATATATATATATATATATATATATATATATATATATATATATATATATATATATATATATATATATATATGCATATATCATCTTATACTTAGTCGGTGTTACATAAACGCCCACACACGCATATATACATACCTATAAATCTCAACTTATACATATATATGCACACACAGACATATTCATATATACATATATACATAATTCATACTGTCTTCCCTTATTCATTACCGTCGCCACCGCGCCACACATAAAATAACAGCCCCCTACCCGCATGTGCGCGAGGTAGCGCAAGGAAAAGACAACAAAGGCCACATTCGTTCACGCTCAGTCTCTAGCTAACATGTAAAATGCACCGATAGCGCAGCTCCCTTTCCACATCCAGGCCCCAGAGAACTTTCCATGGTTTACTCCAGCCGCTTCACATGCCCTGGTTCAATCCATTGACAGCACGTCGACCCCGGTATACCACACCGTTCCAATTCACCCTATTCCTTGCACGCCTTTCACCCTCCTGCATGTTGAGGCCCCGATCACTCAAAACCTTTTTCACTCCATCTTTCCACCTACAATTTGGTCTCCCACTTCTCCTCGTTCTCTCCACCTCTGACACATATATCATCTTGGTCAATCGTTCCTCACTCATTCTCTCCATGTGACCAAGCCATTTCAAAACACCCTCTTTGCCCTGTCAACAACACTCATTTTATTACCACACATCTCTCTTACCCTATTATAACTTACTCGATCAAACCACCTCACACCACATATTGTCCTCAAACATCTCATTTCCAGCACATTCATCCTCCTCCGCACAACTCTATCTATAGCCCACGCCTCGCAACCACGTATCATTGTTGGAGCCACTATTCCTCCAAACATACCCATTTTTGCTTTCCAAGATAACGTTCTCGACTTCCACATATTCCTCAACGCTCACACATTTTTCGCCCCTTCCCCACCCTTCATTCACTTCCGCTTCCATGGGTCCATCCACTGCCAAATTCACCCCAGATATATAAAATACTTCACTTCCTCCAGTTTTTCTCCATTCAAACTTACCTCCCAATTGGCTTGTCTCTCAACCCTACTGTACTTAATAACCTTGCTCTTATTCACATTTACTCTCAGCTTTCTTCTTTCACACACTTTACCAAACTCAGTCACCAGCTTCTGCAGTTTCTCACACGAATCACCCACCAGCAGTGTATCATTAGCAAACAACTGACTCACTTCCCAAGCTCTCTCAGCCACAACAGTGTGCATACTTACCCCTCTTTCCAAAACTCTTGCATTCGCCTCCCAAACAATCCCATTCATAAACAGATTATACAACCATGGAGTCATCACGCATCCCTGCCGCAAACCATCATTCACTGAGAACCAATCACTTTCCTCTCATCCTTCACGCACACATGCTTCTAACAACTGCTTCTAACAACTTGCCTCCCATACCATATATTCTCAATACCTTCCACAAAGCATCTCTATCAACTCTATCATATGACTTCTCCAGATCCATAAATGCTACATACAAATCCATTTGCTTTTCTAAGTATTTCTCACATGCATTCTTCAAAGCAAACACCTGATCCACAAATCCTCTACCACTTCTGAAACCACACTGTTCTTCCCCAATCTGATGCTCTGTACATGCCTTCACCCTCTCAATCAATACCTTCCCATATAATTTCCCAGGAACACTCAACAAACTTATACCTCTGGAATTTGAGCACTCACTTTTATCCCCTTTGCCTTTGTACAACGGCACAATGCAAGCATTCCGCCAATCCTCAGGCACCTCATCATGAGTCATACATACCTTAGATAATCTTACCAACCAGTCAACAATACAGTCACCCACTTTTTTAATAAATTCCACTTCATCTCCATCCAAACCCCCTGCCTTGCTGGCTTTCATCTTCCGCAAACCTTTTACTACCTCTTCTCTGTTTACCAAATCATTCTCCCTATCCCTCTCACTTTGCACACCACCTCGACCAAAACACCCTATATCTGCCGCTCTATCATCAAACACATTCAACAAACCTTCAAAATACTGATGTCCTTCTCACTCACCACTACTTTATATCACTTCCCCTTTAGCCCCCTTCACTGATGTTCCCTGGGGATAAGGGAGAAAGAATACTCCCTACGCATCCCTCACGTGTCTTTAATAGGCGACTAAAGGGGATGGGAGCAGGGGGCTATAAACCCTCCCCTCCTTGTATTTTAACTTTCTAAAAGTGAAAACAGAAGAAGGAGTCACGCTGGGAGTGCTCATCCTCCTCGAAGGCTCAGATTGGGGTGTCTAAATGTATATGGGTGTAACCAAGATGAGAAAAAAGGAGAGATAGGTAGTATAATTGAGGAAAGGAACCTGGATGTTTTGGCTTTGAGTGAAACGAAGCTCAAGGGTAAAGGGGAAGAGTGGTTTGGGAATGGCTTGGGAGTAAAGTCAGGGGTTAGTGAGAGGACAAGAGCAAGGGAAGGAGTAGCACTACTCCTGAATCAGGAGTGGTGGGAGTATGTGATAGAGTGGAAGAAAGTAAACTCTAGATTGATATGGGTAAAACTGAAAGTTGATGGAGAGAGATGGGTGATTATTGGTGCATATGCACCTAGGCATGAGAAGAAAGATCGTGAGAGGTAAGTGTTTTGGGAGCAGCTGAGTGAGTGTGTTAGTAGTTTTGATGCACGAGACCGGGTTATAGTGATGGGTGATTTGAATGCAAAGGTGAGTAATGTGGCAGTTGAGAAAATAATTGGTGTACATGGGGTGTTCAGTGTTATAAATGGAAATGGTGAAGAGCTTGTCGATTTATGTGCTGAAAAAGGACTGGTGATTGGGAATATCTGGTTTAAAAAGAGAGATATACATAAGTATACGAATGTAAGAAAGAGAGATGGCCAGAGAGCGTTATTGGATTACGCGTTAATTGATAGGCGCGCGAAAGAGAGACTTTTGGATGTTAATGTGCTTAGAGGTGCAACTGGAGGGATGTCTGATCATTATCTTGCGGAGGCGAAGGTGAAGATATGTAGAGGTTTTAAGAAAAGAAGAGAGAATGTTGGGGTGAAGAGAGTGGTGAGAGTAAGTGAGCTTGGGAAGGAGACTTGTGTGAGGAAGTACCAGGGGAGACTGAGTACAGAATGGAAAAAGGCGAGATCAAAGGAGGTAAGGGGAGTGGGGGAGGAATGGGATGTAGTTAGGGAAACAGTGATGGCTTGCGCAAAAGATGCTTTTGGCATGAGAAGCGTGGGAGGTGGGCAGATTAGAAAAGGTAGTGAGTGGTGGGATGAAGAAGTAAGATTATTAGTGAAAGAGAAGAGAGAGAGGCATTTGGACGATTCTTGCAGGGACATAATGCAAGTGAGTGGTAGATGTATAAATGAAAGAGGCAGGAGGTCAAGAGAAAGGTGCAAGAGGTGAAAATAAGGGCAAATGAGAGTTGGGGTGAGAGAGTATCATTAAATTTTAGGGAGAATAAAGAGATGCTTTGGAAGGAGATAAATAAGTGCGTATGACAAGAGAACAAATGGGAACATCAGTCTAGGGGGGTAATGGGGAGATGATAACAAGTAGTGGTGATGTGAGAAGGAGATAGAGTTAGTATTTTGAAGGTTTGTTGAATGTGTTTGATGATAGAGTGGCAGATATAGGGTGTTTTGGTCGAGGTGGTGTGCAAGGTGAGAGAGTTAAGGAGAATGATTTGGTGAATAGAGATGAGGTAGTAAAAGCTTTGTCCTCAAACGTCTCATTTACAACACATCCACCCTCCTCTGCACAACCATATCTATAGCCCATGCCTCACAACCATATAACATTGTTAGAACCACTATTCCTTTAAAGACCCATTTTTGCTCTCCGAGATAACGTTCTCGACTTCCACACATTCTTCAACGCTACCAGAACCTTCGCTTCCTCCCCAACCCTATGACTCACTTCCGCTTCCATGGTTCCATCCGCTGCCAAATCCACTCGCAGATATCTAAAACACTTCATTTCTTCCAGTTTTTCTCCATTCAAACTTACCTCCCAATTTACTAGTTTCTCAACCCTACTGTACATAGTAACATTGCTCTTATTTACTTTACTATCAGCTTTCTTCTTTCACACACTTCACCAAACTCAGTCACCAACTTCTGCAGTTTCTCACCCTAATCAACCACCAGCGCTGTATCATCAGCGAAAAAATAGTGACTCACTTCCCAAGCCCTCTCATCTACAACAGACTGCATACTTGCCCATCCTTCCAAAACTCTTGAATTCACCTCCCTAACAACCCCATCTATAAACAAATCAAACAACCATGGAGACATCACACATCCCTGCCGCAAACCGACATTCACTGGGAACCAATCACTTTCCGCTCTTCCTAAAAAGTTTTCCTAAAAAGTTTTCACTGCTTCTAGCATCCTACCTCCCACACCATATACTCTTAATATCTTCCACAAAGCATCTCTATCAACTCTATCATATGGCTTCTCCAGATCCATAAATGCTACATACTAATCCATTTGTTTTTCTAAGTATTTCTCATTTACATTCTTCAAAGAAAAAACTTGATCCGCATATTCTCTACGACTTCTGAAACCACACTGCTGTTCCCCAATCTGATGCTCTGTACATGCCTTGACCCTTTCAGTCAATACCCTCCCATATGATATCCCAGGAATACTCAACAATCTTTTACTTCTATAATTTGAACACTCACCTTTATCACCTTTGCTTTTGTACAATGGCACTATGCACGCATTCCGCCAACCCTCAGGCACTTCACCATGAACCATACATACATTGAATATCTTCACCAACCAGTCAACAAGACAGTCACCCTCTTTTTTAATAAAATCCACTGCAATACCATCCAAACCCGCCGCCTTGTCTGGTGCTACCCCACCCTACAGGAAACAGCAATACGACCCCCTGCTTCAGCGATGTAGTGCCAGGAAATCAGACAAAAAACGCCACATTCTTTCACTCGCAGTCTCTAGCTGTCATGTGTAATGCACCGAAACCACAGCTCTCTATCCACATCCAGGCCCAACAGACCTTTCCATGGTTTACCTCAGACACTTCACTTGCCTTTTTTAGTCCATTGACCCCAGTATACCACATCGTTCCAATTCACTTCTCACCCTCCTGCATGTTCAGGCCCCGATCGGTCAAAATCATTTTCACTCCATCTTTTCACCTCCAATTTGGTCTCCTGCTTCTCCTTGTTCCCTCCTCCTCTGACACATATATGCTCTTTGTCACTGTTTCCTAACTCATTCTACCCACATGCCCAAACCATTTCGTCACATATACATACATACATACATATATATATATATTTTTTTTTTTTTTTTTTTTTTTTTTATACTTTGTCGCTGTCTCCCGCGTTTGCGAGGTAGCGCAAGGAAACAGACGAAAGAAATGGCCCAACCCCCCCCCCCCATACACATGTACATACACACGTCCACACACGCAAATATACATACCTACACAGCTTTCCATGGTTTACCCCAGACGCTTCACATGCCTTGCTTCAATCCACTGACAGCACGTCAACCCCTGTATACCACATGACTCCAATTCACTCTATTTCTTGCCCTCCTTTCACCCTCCTGCATGTTCAGGCCCCGATCACACAAAATCTTTTTCACTCCATCTTTCCACCTCCAATTTGGTCTCCCTCTTCTCCTCGTTCCCTCCACCTCCGACACATATATCCTCTTGGTCAATCTCTCCTCACTCATTCTCTCCATGTGCCCAAACCATTTCAAAACACCCTCTTCTGCTCTCTCAACCACGCTCTTTTTATTTCCACACATCTCTCTTACCCTTACGTTACTTACTCGATCAAACCACCTCACACCACACATTGTCCTCAAACATCTCACTTCCAGCACATCCATCCTCCTGCGCACATCTCTATCCATAGCCCACGCCTCGCAACCATACAGCATTGTTGGAACCACTATTCCCTCAAACATACCCATTTTTGCTTTCCGAGATACTGTTCTCGACTTCCACACATTTTTCAAGGCTCCCAAAATTTTCGCCCCCTCCCCCACCCTATGATCCACTTCCGCTTCCATGGTTCCATCCGCTGACAGATCCACTCCCAGATATCTAAAACACTTCACTTCCTCCAGTTTTTCTCCATTCAAACTCACCTCCCAATTGACTTGACCCTCACCCCTACTGTACCTAATAACCTTGCTCTTATTCACATTTACTCTCAACTTTCTTCTTCCACACACTTTACCAAACTCAGTCACCAGCTTCTGCAGTTTCTCACATGAATCAGCCACCAGCGCTGTATCATCAGCGAACAACAATTGACTCACTTCCCAAGCTCTCTCATCCCCAACAGACTTCATACTTGCCCCTCTTTCCAGGACTCTTGCATTTACCTCCTTTACAACCCCATCCATAAACAAATTAAACAACCATGGAGACATCACACACCCCTGCCGCAAACCTACATTCACTGAGAACCAATCACTTTCCTCTCTTCCTACACGTACACATGCCTTACATCCTCGATAAAAACTTTTCACTGCTTCTAACAACTTGCCTCCCACACCATATATTCTTAATACCTTCCACAGAGCATCTCTATCAACTCTATCATATGCCTTCTCCAGATCCATAAATGCTACATACAAATCCATTTGCTTTTCTAAGTATTTCTCACATACATTCTTCAAAGCAAACACCTGATCCACACATCCTCTACCACTTCTGAAACCGCACTGCTCTTCCCCAATCTGATGCTCTGTACATGCCTTCACCCTCTCAATCAATACCCTCCCATATAATTTACCAGGAATACTCAACAAACTTATACCTCTGTAATTTGAGCACTCACTCTTATCCCCTTTGCCTTTGTACAATGGCACTATGCACGCATTCCGCCAATCCTCAGGCACCTCACCATGAGTCATACATACATTAAATAACCTTACCAACCAGTCAACAATACAGTCACCCCCTTTCTTAATAAATTCCACTGCAATACCATCCAAACCTGCTGCCTTGCCGGCTTTCATCTTCCGCAAAGCTTTTACTACCTCTTCTCTGTTTACCAAATCATTTTCCCTAACCCTCTCACTTTGCACACCACCTCGACCAAAACACCCTATATCTGCCACTCTGTCATCAGACACATTCAACAAACCTTCAAAATACTCATTCCATCTCCTTCTCACATCACCGCTACTTGTTATCACCTCCCCATTTACGCCCTTCACTGAAGTTCCCATTTGCTCCCTTGTCTTACGCACCCTATTTACCTCCTTCCAGAACATCTTTTTATTCTCCCTGAAATTTACTGATAGTCTCTCACCCCAACTCTCATTTGCCCTTTTTTTCACCTCTTGCACCTTTCTCTTGACCTCCTGTCTCTTTCTTTTATACTTCTCCCACTCAATTGCATTTTTTCCCTGCAAAAATCGTCCAAATGCCTCTCTCTTCTCTTTCACTAATACTCTTACTTCTTCATCCCACCACACACTACCCTTTCTAAACAGCCCACCTCCCACTCTTCTCATGCCACAAGCATCTTTTGCGCAATCCATCACTGATTCCCTAAATACATCCCATTCCTCCCCGACTCCCCTTACTTCCATTGTTCTCACCTTTTTCCATTCTGTACACAGTCTCTCCTGGTACTTCCCCACACAGGTCTCCTTCCCAAGCTCACTTACTCTCACCACCTTCTTCACCCCAACATTCACTCCTCTTTTCTGAAAACCCATACAAATCTTCACCTTAGCCTCCACAAGATAATGATCAGACATCCCTCCAGTTGCACCTCTCAGCACATTAACATCCAAAAGTCTCTCTTTCGCACGCCTGTCAATTAACACGTAATCCAATAACGCTCTCTGGCCATCTCTCCTACTTACATAAGTATACTTATGTATATCTCGCTTTTTAAACCAGGTATTCCCAATCATCAGTCCTTTTTCAGCACATAAATCTACAAGCTCTTCACCATTTCCATTTACAACACTGAACACCCCATGCATACCAATTATTCCCTCAACTGCCACATTACTCACCTTTGCATTCAAATCACCCATCACTATAACCCGGTCTCGTGCATCAAAACCGCTAACACACTCATTTAGCTGCTCCCAAAACACTTGCCTCTCATGATCTTTCTTCTCATGCCCAGGTGCATATGCACCAATAATCACCCACCTCTCTCCTTCAACTTTCAATTTTACCCATATTAATCGAGAATTTACTTTCTTACATTCTATCACATACTCCCACAACTCCTGTTGTGGGAGTATGTGATAGAATATATATATATATATATATATATTTTTTTTTTTTTTTTTTTTTTTTTTTTTTATACTTTGTCGCTGTCTCCCGCGTTTGCGAGGTAGCGCAAGGAAACAGACGAAAGAAATGGCCCAACCCCCCCCCCCCCCATACACATGTACATACACACGTCCACACACGCAAATATACATACCTACACAGCTTTCCATGGTATACCCCAGACGCTTCACATGCCTTGCTTCAATCCACTGACAGCACGTCAACCCCGGTATACCACATGAATCCAATTCACTCTATTTCTTGCCCTCCTTTCACCCTCCTGCATGTTCAGGCCCCGATCACACAAAATCTTTTTCACTCCATCTTTCCACCTCCAATTTGGTCTCCCTCTTCTCCTCGTTCCCTCCACCTCCGACACATATATCCTCTTGGTCAATCTCTCCTCACTCATTCTCTCCATGTGCCCAAACCATTTCAAAACACCCTCTTCTGCTCTCTCAACCACGCTCTTTTTATTTCCACACATCTCTCTTACCCTTACGTTACTTACTCGATCAAACCACCTCACACCACACATTGTCCTCAAACATCTCATTTCCAGCACATCCATCCTCCTGCGCACATCTCTATCCATAGCCCACGCCTCGCAACCATACAACATTGTTGGAACTACTATTCCCTCAAACATACCCATTTTTGCTTTCCGAGATAATGTTCTCGACTTCCACACATTTTATATATATATATATATATATATATATATATATATATATATATATATATAT
This sequence comes from Panulirus ornatus, assembly GCF_036320965.1. Taxonomy (NCBI): domain Eukaryota; kingdom Metazoa; phylum Arthropoda; class Malacostraca; order Decapoda; family Palinuridae; genus Panulirus; species Panulirus ornatus. The sequence goes on along the minus strand of NC_092237.1, from coordinate 20,709,259 downwards.
ATATATATTCACTCTTATCCCCTTTGCCTTTGTACAATGGCACTATGCACGCATTCCGCCAATCCTCAGGCACCTCACCATGAGTCATAAATACATTAAATAACCTTACCAACCAGTCAACAATACAGTCACCCCCTTTTTTAATAAATTCCACTGCAATACCATCCAAACCTGCTGCCTTGCCGGCTTTCATCTTCCGCAAAGCTTTCACTACCTCTTCTCTGTTTACCAAATCATTTTCCCTAACCCTCTCACTTTGCACACCACCTCGACCAAAACACCCTATATCTGCCACTCTATCATCAAACACATTCAACAAACCTTCAAAATACTCACTCCATCTCCTTCTCACATCACCACTACTTGTTATCACCTCACCATTTGCGCCCTTTACTGAAGTTCCCATTTGCTCCCTTGTCTTACGCACTTTATTTACCTCCTTCCAGAACATCTTTTAATTCTCCCTAAAATTTAATGATACTCTCTCACCCCAACTCTCATTTGCCCTTTTTTTCACCTCTTGCACCTTCCTCTTGACCTCCTGTCTCTTTCTTTTATACATCTCCCACTCATTGCTCAAATTACAGAGGTATAAGTTTGTTGAGTATTCCTGGTAAATTATATGGGAGGGTATTGATTGAGAGGGTGAAGGCATGTACAGAGCATCAGATTGGGGAAGAGCAGTGTGGTTTCAGAAGTGGTAGAGGATGTGTGGATCAGGTGTTTGCTTTGAAGAATGTATGTGAGAAATACTTAGAAAAGCAAATGGATTTGTATGTAGCATTTATGGATCTGGAGAAGGCATATGATAGAGTTGATAGAGATGCTCTGTGGAAGGTATTAAGAATATATGGTGTGGGAGGAAAGTTGTTAGAAGCAGTGAAAAGTTTTTATCGAGGATGTAAGGCATGTGTACGTGTAGGAAGAGAGGAAAGTGATTGGTTCTCAGTGAATGTAGGTTTGCGGCAGGGGTGTGTGATGTCTCCATGGTTGTTTAATTTGTTTATGGATGGGGTTGTTAGGGAGGTGAATGCAAGAGTTTTGGAAAGAGGGGCAAGTATGAAGTCTGTTGGGGATGAGAGAGCTTGGGAAGTGAGTCAGTTGTTGTTCGCTGATGATACAGCGCTGGTGGCTGATTCATGTGAGAAACTGCAGAAGCTGGTGACTGAGTTTGGTAAAGTGTGTGGAAGAAGAAAGTTAAGAGTAAATGTGAATAAGAGCAAGGTTATTAGGTACAGCAGGGTTGAGGGTCAAGTCAATTGGGAGGTGAGTTTGAATGGAGAAAAACTGGAGGAAGTGAAGTGTTTTAGATATCTCGGAGTGGATCTGGCAGCGGATGGAACCATGGAAGCGGAAGTGGATCATAGGGTGGGGGAGGGGGCGAAAATTCTGGGGGCCTTGAAGAATGTGTGGAAGTCGAGAACATTATCTCGGAAAGCAGAAATGGGTATGTTTGAAGGAATAGTGGTTCCAACAATGTTGTATGGTTGCGAGGCGTGGGCTATGGATAGAGTTGTGCGCAGGAGGATGGATGTGCTGGAAATGAGATGTTTGAGGACAATGTGTGGTGTGAGGTGGTTTGATCGAATGAGTAACGTAAGGGTAAGAGAGATGTGTGGAAATAAAAAGAGCGTGGTTGAGAGAGCAGAAGAGGGTGTTTTGAAGTGGTTTGGGCACATGGAGAGGATGAGTGAGGAAAGATTGACCAAGAGGATATATGTGTCGGAGGTGGAGGGAGCAAGGAGAAGAGGGAGACCAAATTGGAGGTGGAAAGATGGAGTGAAAAAGATTTTGTGTGATCGGGGCCTGAACATGCAGGAGGGTGAAAGGAGGGCAAGGAATAGAGTAAATTGGAGCGATGTGGTATACCGGGGTTGACGTGCTGTCAGTGGATTGAATCAAGGCATGTGAAGCGTCTGGGGTAAACCATGGAAAGCTGTGTAGGTATGTATATTTGCGTGTGTGGACGTATGTATATACATGGGTATGGGGGGAGGGTTGGGCCATTTCTTTCGTCTGTTTCCTTGCGCTACCTCGCTAACGCGGGAGACAGCGACAAAGTATAAAAAAAAAAATATATATATATATATATATATATATATATATATATATATATATATACATATATATATATATATATATATATATATATATATATATATGTATATATATATATATATATATATATATATATATATATATATATGTAGCATTTATGGATCTGGAGAAGGCATATGATAGAGTTGATAGAGATGCTCTGTGGAAGGTATTAAGAATATATGGTGTGGGAGGCAAGTTGTTAGAAGCAGTGAAAAGTTTTTATCGAGCATGTAAGGCATGTGTACGTGTAGGAAGAGAGGAGAGTGATTGGTTCTCAGTGAATGTAGGTTTACGGCAGGGGTGTGTGATGTCTCCATGGTTGTTTAATTTGTTTATGGATGGGGTTGTTAGGGAGGTGAATGCAAGAGTTTTGGAAAGAGGGGCAAGTATGAAGTCTGTTGGGGATGAGAGAGCTTGGGAAGTGAGTCAGTTTTTGTTCGCTGATGATACAGCGCTGGTGGCTGATTCATGTGAGAAACTGCAGAAGCTGGTGACTGAGTTTGGTAAAGTGTGTGAAAGAAGAAATTTAAGAGTAAATGTGAATAAGAGTAAGGTTGTTAGGTACAGTAGGGTTGAGGGTCAAGTCAATTGGGAGGTGAGTTTGAATGGAGAAAGACTGGAGGAAGTAAAGTGTTTTAGACATCTGGGAGTGGATCTGGCAGCGGATGGAACCATGGAAGCGGAAGTGCATCATAGGGTGGGGGAGGGGGCGAAAATCCTGGGAGCCTTGAAGAATGTGTGGAAGTCGAGAACATTATATCGGAAAGCAAAAATGGGTATGTTTGAAGGAATAGTGGTTCCAACAATGTTGTATGGTTGCAAGGCGTGGGCTATGGATAGAGTTGTGCGCAGGAGGATGGATGTGCTGGAAATGAGATGTTTGAGGACAATGTGTGGTGTGAGGTGGTTTGATCGAGTAAGTAACGTAAGGGTAAGAGAGATGTGTGGAAATAAGAAGAGCGTGGTTGAGAGAGCGGAAGAGGGTGTTTTGAAATGGTTTGGGCACATGGAGAGAATGAGTGAGGAAAGATTGACCAAGAGGATATATGTGTCTGAGGTGGAGGGAACGAGGAGAAGTGGGAGACCAAATTGGAAGTGGAAAGATGGAGTGAAAAAGATTTTGTGTGATCGGGGCCTGAACATGCAGGAGGGTGAAAGGAGGGCAAGGAATAGAGTGAATTGGATCGATGTGGTATACCGGGGTTGACGTGCTGTCAGTGGATTGAATCAGGGCATGTGAAGCGTCTGGGGTAAACCATGGAAAGCTGTGTAGGTATGTATATTTGCGTGTGTGGACGTATGTATATACATGTGTATGGGGGTGGGTTGGGCCATATCTTTCGTCTGTTTCTTTGCGCTACCTCGCAAACGCGGGAGACCGACAAAAAAAAAAATAAAGTATATATATATATATATATATATATATATATATATATATATATATATATATATATATATATATATATATATATATATATATATATATATATATACATATATATATATATATATATATATATATATATATATATAGTTTCCTAACTCATTCTATCCACATGCCCAAACCATTTCATCACATATAAATACATACATATATATATATAGCCCATTCTATAGAATCGGCTATATATGTGTTCGATCCTGGATGTTGGAGGTTTGTATGTTCTATCAAGGTGCGCGTTCATATGCATTTTATTCGTATTCATATACCTCCGAGTTGTACAGTTAGGTTCGGTAAAACGCTATCAGCTGGCTATGTGCGTCTGTTCGGAAATAACCAATATAGACCCCGTTGCTCACCATTGTGAGACGAAGGGTATTCGGGTACTTAGTATTTCGAATAGTTGTTTCCTATTATACAGTCCCATAGCCTAGCGGTTAGCATGCCTGTCTCTTGCACAGGGGTCCCGGGTTCGATCCTGGCTGTTGGAGGTTTGTATGTTCTATGAAGGTGCGCGTTCATATGCACTTTATTCGTATATATATATATATATATATATATATATATATATATATATGTGTGTGTGTGTGTATGTATTTGTGTAGTTTCTCCATAAAAAGATTAGAGATTGAAAAATAACGGAATTTAGAGTATTAACGCCAAAACCACTAATATTCAATATCCATGTGATACGAACATGAAAAGAAAACTCTTATCTAACCGGAAGTTTTCCTTAGCTGTTTTGATTACTTTTCGGCAGTAGTCTATCCAAAGTCGTGAGGAAATCTATGAAAAATGACCAAGAATAATAAAGATGCTTCAAACACTTGTATTTGGACCTGAAGATAAGATATCAGCTGTCATCTGCAGCTGAGGCATTTTTTGTGAATACACAAGACATTAGAGTCTGGCCAAGTGGGTCCGCTGATAAAGCCAGCCTGGTAGAAGTTGGTTGACGGTTCCTCTAATACGAGCGACGCAGGTCAGGAGGTTAGGTCCTGGTGAGGATGTCCTGTACACATAGTAGCAGCAGGTCCTGGTGGGTGACGGCTGGGCTTGTTAACCACAGTAGAGGTTCTGGTGAAGACCACAAGGCTTGTAAACTACAGTAGTAGCAGTAGGTCCTGGTAAAGATGATGTGTAAACCACACGAGCTAGCACCAGGTCCTGGTAGGTGATTCCTAGGCTTGTTTAGCATAGGACGATCCCGTTGGAGATGACTACAAGGCTTGTAACAGCAGATCCTGGTGAGTGACCACTGGGCTTGTTAATCAAAATAGGGTACTGCGGGAGGATACAAGGTTTGTAAACCACAGACGTAGGATCCAATGGAAACTCCTATGCTTGTAAACCATGTCTTTAGAGAAAACAAGCTAGTGAGTATAGAAGCAAGTTCTTTTTAAAGTCATTTGGTTTGTAAAGTTCTGGACAAGAAAGGCAGGTCGTACTGAGTGATACAACAACAGTAAACCACAAAAGGGTAATATGTTCGTGGTAAAGACTCCGACTGTAAACCGCTACATGAGCAGGCCCTCGGGGACACTACTAGCTAAACCTATAAACCAAAGGAGTAGTAGACCCAGGTAGATATGATCATGGGTATAACAAGAGAAGAGGCAGGTCTCGGTAGAGGTGACCAAGCTTGTAAACCATTGCAGAAAGAGCTCCTCATGAATACAAGTGACCTTGCAAACCAAATTAAGAGTAAGTCCTGGTTCAGACGACTAGGCTTGTAAACCATGGCAAAAACAGGTCCTGGTGGATATAGCTGGCCTTGTATAACACGAGAGAAGAAGGTTTGAGTAGACAACTAAGCTTGGAAACAATAGCAGAGACCAGTCCTTTTGGATGCAAATGACCTTGTAAACCACAGCAGGAGCAGCTGCTGATAGAGACGACTAAACTTGAAAACCAGTTTCAGAGAAAAGTCCTGATGGATACAACTGGCCTTGCAAACCATAGCGAGAGCAGCTGCTGGTGGACACGACTAAACTTGTCAAACACAGCAGAAACAGATCCTGGTGAATACAACTGACCTTGTAAACCGCAGGAAAAGAAGGTTCTCGTGGAGACGAGAAAAAGCTTGTTAATTATAGCAGAAATGTGTTTAGATGGCTACAACTGGCCTTGTGAACCAGCGCAGAAGCAGCAGCTGACGTGTAGCTGATGGGAGATTAGTGTGTCGCTGGATGCATCGGTCACACCAGCACTGGTTGAGCCCAATAGTTAAATGGCTGGCATCTTGTGACCTGAGGTTAAGTGGGGACTCGTTGGTTCCTACAGCCGTAGTACTGATGATACTTGATGGTAGCATAAACCATGATGATGGCCGCAAGTGGTGGTGTGAGAATGATAGGCGTTTGTGACTGAGACTCAGTTGTGTCGAAAGGGTATTTATGTATGACGACGCACGCTCTCCATCAGCCATTATAGAGGACAGCCCCAGCCTGGAGGGTTTGTGTGTACGACCGATGCTAAAGATAAACTTTTGTGCTGTTTTTTGGTGCAGAAATTGATCAAACAGAGAAACAGGAAAGAGCTTATTTCGACTTCCAAATGACGAAGGTGCGGAGACAAAAGAATCATTGATGAATCAAAGAAAACATAAATGGATATCAGAGATTAGTAGAACAGATTCTGACTTACCAGTATCTCGTCATCAAGTCAATTTAGATCATTTCCTTAATGGTAAGTGTTTGTCTCTGGTTTTGCCTTGTTTTAATCCTTATTACAAAACAATTTCTCAATTTCTCTTGCGTTTGATATATCAAACTGTTACACAAAAACGGCAAAATGTGAATACTTCTGCAAGAATCTTAAAATGAGAGAAGAAAGGCAAGAAATGTATGACACTTAGAATTTGGCCACAATCTTGCTAAGTAACCAAGATAATAGCTACCAAAAACTTTCTCATTCTTTACCTAAAAGCCGATTTCTGGTCAGTTATGTGAGTTATATATAAAAATCCTCTCTAAAGAGATTCTATTCACCATTATCATATCGAAATACAATTTTCTCCAGACAATTATGAAAGCAACATGAGTTATATTAATGTTAATTCTTACCTGTCCAAATGCAACAACAATATGGTCTTCAGGTACCACATAAACTTTACTTTCTCTCACAGAGCCACAAACAGAATGATCGTATGCTTCCATACTCTTGTAATTTCCAGGTCTTCCTTGCTGATTGGTGCTGGTGCAAGAAGCAAGTAGCAGACGATGTCAAGGGTAACATACTGATGAAAAATATGTAAACCTACAGATGAGTCATCCTTTTTTTAAGGGAATAAGGATCTATACATCCTGTTGTTTCAATTTTTGGTCAATATCCTGCTTTTGTATTTCGTTGAAGGCTCTCGTAACACCTGCTTTTTCCATCCGCTGTCCTTTGTTTGTCCTCAGTAATGGCGGATGCTTTGCTAATATGACGTCAACAAAAACATACCATAGTGTCAACAGTGATGGTGAGGGGTCCCAGTGGAAGGGACATAAAAAGGCTTTTAGTATTATAAACAATATAGTATTATAAACAATGTCACTGAACTAAAGTGACGTAAACATTTGATGTGGCTGCATGAAAAGTAATGAATGATGTTAGATTAACAACAACGAAGCCTGGCAGGTGTAATATGAGTTTTAGTTGTTGCTTGATCCCTAGAACCATAGATGTTTCATGAACCAGATTATGGGAGTGCCAAGTAAATTCTTGATAACAATAAACATATTATGTTTATGATAAAGATCACAAGTAGACACTCGTGACTGACAGTACATAGACAACCAGTAGGTTTAGATATCACATAGTTGCATTATCCCAAAGTCTCGTGAGAATACAGAGGACAAGTGTGTGGACGGCCGGCCATCTGTTGTGCAGCAAGAGAAAAATGTTCAAGACACGTTGGTCCACAGGTGACTCACAAGTTATCGTGGATAAAAACCCTTGATCACTCCCCGTAGTATTGTACAACTCTGGCAGTAAAGATTCAGAACGCAGCAGTTGCTGTAAAGCGGGGCAAAAAGAGCAGGAAATATGGAAGGGGACACTTGGGTTTCACCTTCCTCGGCAGGGAGAGGGGGGGCGGCTATAACAGGACTCAGCCTGGGACACCCGACATCCTCCAGGATGTGGAGACTCGAAAATACGATGTTGGATTACCTAAACGTAGTGCTGTCTCGCTTTCAGTTCCTCCTCATAGTGAATACCCAGAGTCAGCAGTATAGCGCATGACGCAGGAGAGAGAGAGAGAGAGAGAGAGAGAGAGAGAGAGAGAGAGAGAGAGAGAGAGAGAGAGAGAGAGAGAGAGAGAGAGAGAGAGAGAGAGAGAGAGAGAGAGAGAGAGAGAGAGAGAGAGAGAGAGAGAGAGAGAGAGAGAGAGAGAGAGAGAGAGAGAGAGAGAGAGCAGTTTTATCCCACTCCGCTCGTAGAGAAAGCTTAGTGTGGTATGTAGGAATGCCCGCCTCTCTGCTGGCTATACTACCTCCCACAGTTTTACACACCTTTCGTTCACAGTGTTTAAGAATCTACCTAATACTTTACACATATCGTTCCCCTTTGTACACACGTCGTTTCGGGAGTGCACAAGTTATGTTTACTTCTTGCAAGTGGGGAGCTTTAACCCTGAATTACACTGAAACTTGACGTAGCCTAGTAAATCGGGTAGTAATATGTATAATGGAAGTAGTCCTTACCATATATATATGGGAGAGAGACTGTCGCTTTGCGTCTGACGAGCCAAGTTCAGACTTCCATGCTGATGCGAGAATTTAATTTGCCAGCCATAAAAGGGACGAGGTAAGGAGCAGCTGTGGATAACAAGTACCTTTGGATAACTAGTAAAATTCATTATCCAGTTACGGTAGTTAATCTGTAACCAGCCTCCAGCTTTTTTTTTTTCCTTTTTTTTTGAACAGATATGATTTGCTCCTCTTAATGAACCCCTATCGCTTATTTGAGTGTTGTGGTAGTGTTCTCCTTAAGACGTGGGCGGAAGTGTCTCTACCTGGGATGAAAGTGTGTGTTCTCAACTTAAGGTTGGAGTTAAAGTGACCTGACCCTAAAGGTTGATGTAACTGTAGCCTTGTCTTTATACGGAGAGTTTAAGTGTCCACTTTCCTGAAGGCAGGTATTAAAGTTTTCCAATTCTACAGGTGGAGGTTGACATGTTCCTCTCCTTCAGGTGGGTGTTAGAGTTTCATCTTCTCTCAGATGACAGTGACAGTGTTACTACTCTCACGACCCATGTTCAAGTGTCGCTCTCCTGTCTACAGATATGAACGTTCTCCTCTCCCGGAGTCAAGCTTACTATCTTACCTTATGTTAAGATCAAACGTCTGCCTACCTACAGTGTGAACACTGTCCTTGTTTTGAAGATCGAAGAGTGGATTTATGATGATCCAGGTCTGTTTTCCTTCGAGCAACTGTCAACGAAGAAAATTATATATTTCTCGAAGTGATGATCTCAGAAATCGTGGTGATGGCAGCACTACTCCTCCAACTACCAACAATCCCCACCACTACATTAATTCAGCTTAGTTTGGCTTTTTGTTTCATTTTCAGGACGAATAACATCTTGGGAGTGTTTCAAGTTACCTTCTGCTTAGGCAAATTCAAACGTCGTAAGATCTTTGTTACCAGTTATGCTTACAAGCACCGCTTACAGAATGGTACTACCATCATCTTTCGCTCTTATACATCCACCGATGACTCATGTGTCATTTTCCAAGATTTAGTTTTGCTTTTTAGTATCTGCATCACTCGTAGGCCCTTTCTACAGTCGCCTTTACCGATGTGTCCACTAAGGATTGCGACCCGGCAGTTCACATGGTCACAACGACCCGCTTTGACTCGGAGGACAACAGTATGTGTGGCTGTAGTCAGGTTATCCTCGCTGGTGGATTGGCATACCAAACATTTGGACCAGTTAGTGGCAATACCTGCCCTACTGGACACTGGTAACGGCTGCGTGGAGGCCTCAACCGTGCTGTTGATTATGTAAGCTGCTCTACTGAGTTATTAAGAAGTTCTACCACCCAGAAAGAGAATAACGTCGTGATTTAACACAACGAATATGTTACTTGGAATAATACTGCCAGTGTTGTCATTAAACTACAGCTCATGCAGTATACTTGAAAGTTTAATTTAAATCGGTACATCTCGTAATAAGATACGTGTTTATATATACATTCCTTCTCCCCTGTCCCAGATATACATATATATATATATATATATATATATATATATATATATATATATATATATATATATATATATATATATATATATTTTTTTTTTCCTTTTTTTTCTTTTTTTTTTTTGCTTTGGCGCTGTCTCCCGCGTTTGCGAGGCAGCGCAAGAAACAGACGAAAGAAATGGCCCAACCCCACCCCCATACACATGTATATACATACGTCCACACACGCAAATATACATACCTACACAGCTTTCCATGGTTTACCCCAGACGCTTCACATGCCCTGATTCAATCACTGACAGCACGTCAACCCCGGTATACCACATCGACTCCAATTCACTCTATTCCTTGCCCTCCTTTCACCCTCCTGCATGTTCAGGCCCCGATCACACAAAATCTTTTTCACTCCATCTTTCCACCTCCAATTTGGTCTCCCACTTCTCCTTGTTCCCTCCACCTCCGACACATATATCCTCTTGGTCAATCTTTCCTCACTCATTCTCTCCATTTGCCCAAACCATTTCAAAACACCCTCTTCTGCTCTCTCAACCACGCTCTTTGTATTTCCACACATCTCTCTTACCCTTACATTACTTACTCGATCAAACCACCTCACACCAAATATTGTCCTCAAACATCTCATTTCCAGCACATCCATCCTCCTGCGCACAACTCTATCCATAGCCCACGCCTCGCAACCATACAACATTGTTGGAACCACTATTCCTTCAAACATACCCATTTTTGCTTTCCGAGATAATGCTCTCGACTTCCACACATTCTTCAAGGCTCCCAGAATTTTCGCCCCCTTCCCCACCCTATCATCCACTTCCGCTTCCATGTTTCCATCCGCTGCCAGATCCACTCCCAGATATCTAAAACACTTTACTTCCTCCAGTTTTTCTTCATTCAAACTTACCTCCCAATTGACTTGACCCTCAACCCTACTGTACCTAATAACCTTGCTCTTATTCACATTTACTCTTAACTTTCTTCTTTCACACACTTTACCAAACTCAGTCACCAGCTTCTGCAGTTTCTCACATGAATCAGCCACCAGCGCTGTATCATCAGCGAACAACAACTGACTCACTTCCCAAACTCTCTCATCCCCAACAGACTTCATACTTGCCCCTCTTTCCAAAACTCTTGCATTCACCTCCCTAACAACCCCATCCATAAACAAATTAAACAACCATGTAGACATCACACACCACTGCCGCAAACCTACATTCACTGAGAACCAATCACTTTCCTCTCTTCCTACACGTACACATGCCTTACATCCTCGATAAAAACTTTTCACTGCTTCTAACAACTTGCCTCCCACACCATATATTCTTAATACCTTCCACAGAGCATCTCTATCAACTCTATCATATGCCATCTCCAGATCCATAAATGCTACATACAAATCCATTTGCTTTTCTAAGTATTTCTCACATACATTCTTCAAAGCAAACACCTGATCCACACATCCTCTACCACTTCTGAAACCACACTGCTCTTCCCCAATCTGTTGCTCTGTACATGCCTTCACCCTCTCAATCAATACCCTCCCATATAATTTCTGCAGTTTCTCACATGAATACATATATATATATATATATTTATATATATGTATATATATATATATATATATATATATATATATATATATATATATATATATATATATATATATTTTTTTTTTTTTATACTTTGTCGCTGTCTCCCGCGTTTGCGAGGTAGCGCAAGGAAACAGACGAAAGAAATGGCCCAACCCCCCCCCCCACACACATGTATATACATACGTCCACACACGCAAATATACATACCTACACAGCTTTCCATGGTTTACCCCAGACGCTTCACATGCCTTGATTCAATCTTCTGACAGCACGTCAACCCCGGTACACCACATCGCTCCAATTCACTCTATTCCTTGCCCTCCTTTCACCCTCCTGCATGTTCAGGCCCTGATCACACAAAATCTTTTTCACTACATCTTTCCACCTCCAACTTGGTCTCCCCCTTCTCCTTGCTCCCTCCACCTCCGACACATATATCCTCTTGGTCAATCTTTCCTCACTCATCCTCTCCATGTGCCCAAACCACTTCAAAACACCCTCTTCTGCTCTCTCAACCACGCTCTTTTTATTTCCACACATCTCTCTTACCCTTACGTTACTCACTCGATCAAACTACCTCACACCACACATTGTCCTCAAACATCTCATTTCCAGCACATCCATCCTCCTGCGCACAACTCTATCCATAGCCCACGCCTCGCAACCATACAACATTGTTGGAACCACTATTCCTTCAAACATACCCATTTTTGCTTTCCGAGATAATGTTCTCGACTTCCACACATTCTTCAAGGCCCCCAGAATTTTCGCCCCCTCCCCCACCCTATCATCCACTTCCGCTTCCATGGTTCCATCCGCTGCCAGATCCACTCCCAGATATCTAAAACACTTCACTTCCTCCAGTTTTTCTCCATTCAAACTCACCCCCCAATTGACTTGACCCTCAACCCTACTGTACCTAATAACCTTGCTCTTATTCACATTTACTCTTAACTTTCTTCTTCCACACACTTTACCAAACTCAGTCACCAGCTTCTGCAGTTTCTCACATGAATCAGCCACCAGCGCTGTATCATCAGCGAACAACAACTGACTCACTTCCCAAGCTCTCTCATCCCCAACAGACTTCATACTTGCCCCTCTTTCCAAAACTCTTCCATTTACCTCCCTAACAACCCCATCCATAAACAAATTAAACAACCATGGAGACATCACACACCCCTGCCGCAAACCTACATTCACTGAGAACCAATCACTTTCCTCTCTTCCTACACGTACACATGCCTTACATCCTCGATAAAAACTTTTCACTGCTTCTAACAACTTTCCTCCCACACCATATATTCTTAATACCTTCCACAGAGCATCTCTATCAACTCTATCATATGCCTTCTCCAGATCCGTAAATGCTACATACAAATCCATTTGCTTTTCTAAGTATTTCTCACATACATTCTTCAAAGCAAACACCTGATCCACACATCCTCTACCACTTCTGAAACCACACTGCTCTTCCCAAATCTGATGCTCTGTACATGCCTTCACCCTCTCAATCAATACCCTCCCATATAATTTACCAGGAATACTCAACAAACTTATACCTCTGTAATTTGAGCACTCACTCTTATCCATACATATATATATATATATATATATATATATATATATATATATATATATATATATATATATATATATATATATATATTATCCCTGGGGATAGGGGAGAAAGAATTCTTCCCACGTATTCCCTGCGTGTCGTAGAAGGCGACTAAAAGGGAAGGGAGCGGGGGGCTGGAAATCCTCCCCTCTCTTTTTTTTTTTTTTTTTTTTCCAAAAGAAGGAACAGAGAAGGGGGCCAGGTAAGGATATTCCCTCAAAGGCGCAGTCCTCTGTTCTTAACACTACCTCACTAATGCGGGAAATGGCGAATAGTGTGAAAAAAAAGAAAAAAAAAAAAAAAAAAATATATATATATATATATATATATATATATATATATATATATATATATATATATATATATATATATATATATATATATTCACGTGAGAAACTGCAGAAGCTGGTGACTGAGTTTGGTAAAGTGTGTGAAAGAAGAAAATTTAGAGTAAATGTGAATAAGAGCAAGGTTATTAGGTACAGTAGGGTTGAGGGTCAAGTCAATTGGGAGGTAAGTTTGAATGGAGAAAAACTGGAGGATGTAAAGTGTTTTAGATATCTGGGAGTGGATCTGGCAGCGGATGGAACCATGGAAGTGGAAGTGAATCACAGGGTGGGGGAGGGGGCGAAAGTCCTGGAAGCCTTGAAGAATGTGTGGAAGTCGAGAACATTATCTCGGAAAGCAAAAATGGGTATGTTTGAAGGAATAGTGGTTCCAACAATGTTGTATGGTTGCGAGGCGTGGGCTATGGAGAGAGTTGTGCGCATGAGGGTGGATGTGCTGGAAATGAGATGTTTGAGGCCAATGTGTGGTGTGAGGTGGTTTGATCGAGTAAGTAATGTAAGGGTAAGAGAGATGTGTGGAAATAAAAAGAGCTTGGTTGAGAGAGCAGAAGAGGGTGTTTTGAAATGGTTTGGTCACATGGAGAGAATGAGTGAGGAAAGATTGACCAAGAGGATATATGTGTCAGAGGTGGAGGGAACATGGAGAAGTGGGAGACCAAATTTTAGGTGGAAAGATGGAGTGAAAAAGATTTTGTGTGATCAGGGCCTGAACATGCAGGAGGGTGAAAGGAAGGCAAGGAATAGAGTGAATTGCATCGATGTGCTATACCGGGGTTGACGTGATGTCAGTGAATAGAATCAGGGCATGTGAAGCGTCTGGGGTAACCCATGGAAAGTTGTGTGGGGCCTGGATGTGGAAAGGGAGCTGTGGTTTCGGGCATTATTGCATGACAGCTAGAGACTGAGTGTGAACGAATGGGGCCTTTTTTGTCTTTTCCTAGTGCTTCCTCGCACACATGAGGGGGTAGGGGGATGGTATTCCATGTGTGGCGAGGTGGAGATGGGAATGAATAAAGGCAGACAGTGTGAATTTTGTGCATGGGTATATATGTATGTGTCTGTGTGTGTATATATATATGTACATTGAGATGTATAGGTATGTATATTTGCGTGTGTGGACGTGTATGTATATACATTATGTATGGGGGTGGGTTGGGCCATTCCTTTCGTCTGTTTCCTTGCGGTGCCTCGCAAACGCGGGAGACAGCGACAAAGCAAAAAAAAAAAAAGAAATATATATATATATATATATATATATATATATATATATATATATATATATATATGTAATATATATATATATATATATATATATATATATATATATATATATATATATATATATATATATATATATATATATATATATATATATATATATATATATATATATATATATATTTTTTTTTTTTTTTCATTTTTTTGCTTTGTAGCTGTCTCCCGCTTTTGCGAGGTAGCGCAAGGAAACACACGAAAGAAATGGCCCAACCCACCCCCATACACATGTATATACATACGTCCACACACGCAAATATACATACCTACACAGCTTTCCATGGTTTAACCCAGACGCTTCACATGCCCTGATTCAATCCACTGACAGCACGTCAACCCCGGTATACCACATCGATCCAATTCACTCTATTCCTTGCCCTCCTTTCACCCTCCTGCATGTTCAGGCCCAGATCACACAAAATCTTTTTCACTCCATCTTTCCACCTCCAATTTGGTCTCCCACTTCTCCTCGTTCCCTCCACCTCCGACATATATATCCTCTTGGTCAATCTTTCCTCACTCATTCTCTCCATGTGCCCAAACCATTTCAAAACACCCTCTTCTGCTCTCTCAACCACGCTCTTTTTATTTCCACACATCTCTCTTACCCTTACGTTACTTACTCGATCAAACCACCTCACACCACACATTCCCCTCAAACATCTCATTTCCAGCACATCCATCCTCCTGCGCACAACTCTATCCATAGCCCACGCCTCGCAACCATACAACATTGTTGGAGCCCCTATTCCTTCAAACATACCCATTTTTGCTTTCCGAGATAATGTTCTCGACTTCCACACATTCTTCAAGGCTCCCAGATTTTCGCCCCCTCCCCCACCCTATCATCCACTTCAGCTTCCATGGTTCCATCCGCTGCCAGATCCACTCCCAGATATCTAAAACACTTCACTTCCTCCAGTTTTTCTCCATTCAAACTTCACCTCCCAATTGACTTGACCCTCAACCCTACTGTACCTAATAACCTTGCTCTTATTCACATTTACTCTTAACTTTCTTCTTTCACACACTTTACCAAACTCAGTCACCAGCTTCTGCAGTTTCTCACATGAATCAGCCACCAGCGCTGTATCATCAGCGAACAACTGACTCACTTCCCAAGCTCTCTCATCCCCAACAGACTTCATACTTACCCCTCTTTCCAAAACTCTTGCATTCACCTCCCTAACAACCCCATCCATAAACAAATTAAACAACCATGGAGACATCACACATCCCTACCGCATACCTACATTCACTGAGAACCAATCACTTTCCTCTCTTCCTACACGTACACATGCCTTACATCCTCGATAAAAACTTTTCACTGCTTCTAACAACTTGCCTCCCACACCATATATTCTTAATACCTTCCACAGAGCATCTCTATCAGCTCTATCATATGCCTTCTCCAGATCCATAAATGCTACATACAAATCCATTTGCTTTTCTAAGTATTTCTCACATACATTCTTCAAAGCAAACACCTAATCCACACATCCTCTACCACTTCTGAAACCACACTGCTCTTCCCCAATCTGATGCTCTGTACATGCCTTCACCCTCTCAATCAATACCCTCCCATATAATTTACCAGGAATACTCAACAAACTTATACCTTAGTAATTTGAGCACTCACTCTTATCCCCTTTGCCTTTGTACAATGGCACTATGCACGCATTCCGCCAATCCCCAGGCACCTCACCATGAGTCATACATACATTAAGTAACCTTACCAACCAGTCAATAATACAGTCACCCCCTTTTTTTAATAAATTCCACTGCAATACCATCCAAACCTGCTGCCTTGCCGGCTTTCATCTTCCGCAAAGCTTTTACTACCTCTTCTCTGTTTACCAAATCATTTTCCCTAACCCTCTCACTTTGCACACCACCTCGACCAAAACACCCTATATCTGCCACTCTCTCATCAAACATATTCAACAAACCTTCAAAATACTCACTCCATCTCCTTCTCACATCACCACTACTTGTTATCACCTCCCCATTTGCGCCCTTCACTGAAGTTCCCATTTGCTCCCTTGTCTTACGCACTTTATTGACCTCCTTCCAAAACATCTTTTTATTCTCCCTAAAATTTAATGATACTCTCTCACCCCAACTCTCATTTGCCCTCTTTTTCACCTCTTGCACCTTTCTCTTGACCTATTGTCTCTTTCTTTTATACATTTCCCACTCAATTGTATTTTTTCCCTGCAAAAATCGTCCAAATGCCTCTCTCTTCTCTTTCACTAATAATCTTACTTCTTCATCCCACCACTCACTACCCTTTCTAATCAACCCACCTCCCACTCTTCTCATGCCACAAGCATCTTTTGCGCAATCCATCACTGATTCCCTAAATACATCCCATTCCTCCCCCACTCCCCTTACTTCCATTGTTCTCACCTTTTTCCATTCTGTACTCAGTCTCTCCTGGTACTTCCTCACACAAGTCTCATTCCCAAGCTCACTTACTCTCACCATCCTCTTCACCCCAACATTCACTCTTCTTTTCTGAAAACCCATACAAATCTTCACCTTAGCCTCCACAAGATAATGATCAGACATCCCTCCAGTTGCACCTCTCAGCACATAAACATCCAAAAGTCTCTCTTTCGCGCGCCTGTCAATTAACACGTAATCCAATAACGCTCTCTGGCCATCTCTCCTACTTACATACGTATACTTATGTATATCTCGCTTTTTAAACCAGGTATTCCCAATCACCAGTCCTTTTTCAGCACATAAATCTACAACCTCTTCACCATTTCCATTTACAACACTGGACACCCCATGTATACCAATTATTTCCTCAACTGCCACATTACTCACCTTTGCATTCAAATCACCCATCACTATAACCCAGTCTCGTGCATCAAAACCACTAACACACTCATTCAGCTGCTCCCAAAACACTTGCCTCTCACGATCTTTCCTCTCATGCCCAGGTGCATATGCACCAATAATCACCCATCTCTCTCCATCAACTTTCAGTCTTACCCATATATATATATATATATATATATATATATATATATATATATATATATATATATATATATATATATTTTATCCCTGGGGATAGGGGAGAAAGAATACTTCCCACGTATTCCCTGCGTGTCGTAGAAGGCGACTAAAAGGGGAGGGAGCGGGGGGCTGGAAATCTTCCCCTCTCTTTTTTTTTTTTTTTTTTTTTTTTTTTTTTTTTTTTTCCAAAACAAGGAACAGAGAAGGGGGCCAGGTGAGGATATTCCCTCCAAGGCCCAGTCCTCTGTTCTTAACGCTACCTCGCTAATGCGGGAAATGGCGAATAGTTTGAAAGAAAGAAAAGAAAATATATATATATATATATATATATATATATATATATATATATATATATATATATATATATATATATATATATATATATATATATATATATATACACACATATATATGCATATATATTTTTTTTTTTTTTCATACTATTCGCCATTTCCCGCGATAGCGAGGTAGCGTTAAGAACAGAGGACTGGGCCTTTTTTGGAATATCCTCACCTGGCCCCCTCTGTTCTTTCATTTGGAAAATTAAAAAAAAAAAAAAAAAAAGAGAGAGGGGAGGATTCTCAGCCCCCCGCTCCCTCCCCTTTTAGTCGCCTTCTACGACACGCAGGGAATACGTGGGATGTATTCTTAATCCCCTATCCCCAGGGATAATATATATATATATATATATATATATATATATATATATATATATATATATATATATATATATATATATATATATATATATATATATATATATATATATATATATATATATATATATATATATATATATATATATATATATATATATATATATATATATATATATATCTTTTAAACTATTCTATTCGCCATTTCCCGCGTTAGCGAGGTAGCGTTAAGAACAGAGGACTGGGCCTTTTTTGGAATATCCTCACCTGGCCCCCTCTGTTCCTTCTTTTGGAAAATTAAAAAAAAAAAGAGAGGGGAGGATTTCCAGCCCCCCGCTCCCTCCCCTTTTAGTCGGCTTCTACGACACGCAGGGAATACGTGGGAAGTATTCTTTTTCCCCTATCCCCAGGGATAATATATATATATATATATATATATATATATATATATATATATATATATATATATATATATATACATATATATATATATATATATATATATATATATATATATATATATATATATATATATATACATATATATATATACATATATATATATATATGTATATATATACATATATATATATATATATATATATATATATATATATATATATATATATATATATATATATATATATATATATATATATATATATATATATATATATATATATATATATATATATATATATATATATATATATATATATATATATATATATATATATATATATATATATATATATATATATATATATATATATATATATATATATATACACACACACACACACACATATACATATATATATATACATATATATATATATATATATACATATGAAAAGTGTATGAAATAATTTAGAAAACTGAAACTTCTAGCTTGAAATGAAATGAAAAAATGAATATCACATAATGGTTCAACCTCTGGCTATGGAAAAGGGAAATGTATAATTTATTCACACAAACGTCAATAGTAGTTCTCATCAATTTAACCACTGTATCAATAAGCTTCAATGTCTAAGCTTAGTGAAAGAGAAGAGAGAGGCATTTGGACGATTTTTGCAGGGAAAAAATGCAATTGAGTGGGAGATGTATAAAAGAAAGAGACAGGAGGTCAAGAGAAAGGTGCAAGAGGTGAAAAAGAGAGCAAATGAGGTTGGGGTGAGAGAGTATCATTAAATTTTAGGGAGAATAAAAAGATGTTCTGGAAGGAGGTAAATAAAGTGCGTAAGACAAGGGAGCAAATTGGAACTTCAGTGAAGGGCGCAAATGGGGAGGTGATAACAAGTAGTGGTGATGTGAGAAGGAGACGGAGTGAGTATTTTGAAGGTTTGTTGAATGTGTTTGATGATAGAGTGGCAGATATAGGGTGTTTTGGTCGAGGTGGTGTGCAAAGTGAGAGGGTTAGGGAAAATGATTTGGTAAACAGAGAAGAGGTAGTATAAAGCTTTGCGGAAGATGAAAGCCAGCAAGGCAGCAGGTTTGGATGGTATTGCAGTGGAATTTATCAAAAAAGGGGGCGACTGTATTATTGACTGGTTGGTAAGGTTATTTAATGTATGTATGACTCATGGTGAGGTGCCTGAGGATTGGCGGAATGCTTGCATAGTGCCATTGTACAAAGGCAAAGGGGATAAGAGTGAGTGCTCAAATTACAGAGGTATAAGTTTGTTGAGTATTCCTGGTAAATTATATGGGATGGTATTGATTGAGAGGGTGAAGGCATGTACAGAGCATCAGATTGGGGAAGAGCAGTGTGGTTTCAGAAGTGGTAGAGGATGTGTGGATCAGGTGTTTGCTTTGAAGAATGTATGTGAGAAATACTTAGAAAAGCAAATGGATTTGTATGTAGCATTTATGGATCTGGAGAAGGCATATGATAGAGTTGATAGAGATGCTCTGTGGAAGGTATTAAGAATATATGGTGTGGGAGGCAAGTTGTTAGAAGCAGTGAAAAGTTTTTATCGAGGATGTAAGGCATGTGTACGTGTAGGAAGAGAGGAAAGTGATTGGTTCTCAGTGAATGTAGGTTTGCGGCAGGGGTGTGTGATGTCTACATGGTTGTTTGATTTGTTTATGGATGGGGTTGTTTGGGAGGTGAATGCAAGAGGGGCAAGTATGAAGTCTGTTGGGGATGAGAGAGTTTGGGAAGTGAGTCAGTTGTTGTTCGCTGATGATACAGCGCTGGTGGCTGATTCATGTGAGAAACTGCAGAAGCTGGTGACTGAGTTTGGTAAAGTGTGTGAAAGAAGAAAGTTAAGAGTAAATGTGAATAAGAGCAAGGTTATTAGGTACAGTAGGGTTGAGGGTCAAGTCAATTGGGAGGTAAGTTTGAATGGAGAAAAACTGGAGGAAGTAAAGTGTTTTAGATATCTGGGAGTGGATCTGGCAGCGGATGGAACCATGGAAGCGGAAGTGGATGATAGGGTGGGGGAGGGATGAAAATCCTGGGAGCCTTGAAGAATGTGTGGAAGTCGAGAACATTATCTCGGAAAGCAAAAATGGGTATGTTTGAAGGAATAGTGGTTCCAACAATGTTGTATTGTTGCGAGGCGTGGGCTATGGATAGAGTTGTGCGCAGGAGGATGGATTTGCTGGAAATGAGATGTTTGAGGACAATGTGTGGTGTGAGGTGGTTTGATCGAGTAAGTAACGTAAGGGTAAGAGAGATGTGTGGAAATAAAAAGAGCGTGGTTGAGAGAGCAGAAGAGGGTGTTTTGAAATGGTTTGGGCACATGGAGAGAATGAGTGAGGAAAGATTGACCAAGAGGATATATGTGTCGGAGGTGGAGGGAACGAGGAGAAGAGGGAGACCAAATTGGAGGTGGAAAGATGGAGTGAAAAAGATTTTGCGTGATCGGGGCCTGAACATGCAGGAGGGTGAAAGGACGGCAAGGAATAGAGTGAATTGGATCGATGTGGTATACCGTGGTTGACGTGCTGTCAGTGGATTGAATCACTGCATGTGAAGCGTCTGGGGTAAACCATGGAAAGCTGTGTAGGTATGTATATTTGCGTGTGTGGACGTATGTATATACATGTGTATGGGGGTGGGTTGGGCCATTTCTTTCGTGTGTTTCCTTGCGCTACCTCGCAAATGCGGGAAACAGCGACAAAGCAAAAAAAAAAAAAAAGAAAGAAAATACATATATATATAAACATATGCACATATGCATACCTATACATGCACTTACAAAGACATATACACATAAACACATGTACATATACTTGCTTGCCTTCATTCATTCCTGCAACTACGCCGCCCAACTGGAAATAGCATCGTTATTCCCTGCTTCAGCGAGGTATCGCCAGGAGAACGGACAAAAAAGCCACATTCGTTCACACTCAGTCTCTAGCTGCCATGTGCAATGCACCGAAACTACAGCTCCCTATCCACATCCAAGCCCCACAAAACTTTCCATGGTTTACCCCGTACGCTTCACATGCCGCCCTGGTTCAATTCATTGACAGCACGTCGACTCCAGTATACCACATTGTTCCAATTCACTCTATTCCTTGCCTGCCTCTCATCCTTCTGTATGTGTGTGTGTCTGTATGTGTGTGTGTGTGTGTGTGTGTGTGTGTGTGTGTGTGTGTGTGTGTGTGAAAAAGAATAAACATGTGCAAAAGCGTAATGATATTGCTTTGACAATGCAGGAGGTCTGGTTGACCATGACCTACCACTAAAATTCATAACCTTCCCAGCAGGCAGTCATACCAGACGACAATACTGATATCGTTATTTTAACATTTTCTCCACAACAGTGAATCACTGACTTGGAAATGGTAATCCTTGAAATTCCGGGGACAACAGCTTGTACATATAGTGCAGTATCTGCAGCTTTGCGACAGAGCAGGCAAGTCATCTCATGTATCACTCACTGGCTTACCATCTCTGGTCCATGGGCCGTGTCGGTAGTGGCTAGGGAGCTAGCGAACGACGTTGCTAGCTGCCTCCCAACACTGGAATGCGTTTCTTGAAAGCTTGTCTGAAGCCATTTCACTCCGGCCGTCCTGGGCATTCCTCGTTTACTAGGTCCCCAGCGACTAAGAAAACGGAGCAAATTGTGTTACCTTCTCGGACGGTGTTGCCAAGACATTACTACATCCTGTTGTAACATACACAGAAGGAATTATAATTATCACATATGCTGCTCCGCTCACTCGCATTCAGCCCGTAATTACACGGTACAATTACCTCAAACTAAGCTAATTATACTTATCATTTTCGTCTTCTTTCTGTTCCAGTGAATAAGCAGTTTGCTAGGTATCCAAGTATAAAATTTGGGAATTACACATGAAAGGTATTTGACATGAGGACAAGATTCCACATACCATTAATGAAACACTTCCTGTCACACAGTTCAGTTGCCCACCAAACCTGTTTGGTCTAAAACAACCTACTTAATACTCTCAGAAATACCAAGTCGGAATAAAATTTCGAAGTAACTTGTGAGAAATACCGGTACATTCAGTGCTTCCCTCACTAAGGTATAATCATCTTGAATAGCTGCCTATAGTGGTCACTGTATCACCGTGTTCTGATAAACTCTTTCCTTACTCAACATTGTTTGCCATTTCAACTTGCCTCAGATTATCTTAATCCTCATGTTACTTAAATCCACAGTTCATTAAACAGCTTCGCAGGGATTTAGACAAACTAATCAAGGGTACTTTGGCTCACTACTAGTATTCTAGGATTACAGAATCATGTATAAGAGATTATACTAAAAGGCTCTTTTCTTACTCTAAAGATTTAGTCTTGATGATATATCTATACATTATAAATTATGTTGAATTTCATAATTAATGCAGTAAATTTTCCCGTTAGATGATTCACAAATATGACTTAAACAATGATGATAAGATTCTACTACTACTATCTATGGTGATTAGTAAGATAACTGATGTAAAAGGAGTATATGTGCTGTGGTGGTGATGGTGATTTTGGTTGACGGGTATGGTAGTGGTGGTTGTAGTGGTAATGATGAAAAATTTATGTACCTTGAAATGGTGATATTTACTGACTGTCGGTCCTCGTATCTAAGCCTAGCAGACTGCAGGTGCATTTATAAGACTGAGCCAAGCCTATACAGCTATGTGGTTCCCCGAGATGAGTCTGCACTCAGAACATCGAATGGATATGTCAGGATGTGCGACGCTATGTTCCCTCATATGGAAGTAAAATAGTGAAAGTTACCTTGCCGAACACTTTAATCAGGAGAATGTCCATCAAACACGTATAGATTTCCCCAATAATTACATATGTCTGCACTCTACAGTAATGCAGGACTACTCATGTTACTGGAAATACAAACACAGTTATATCTTTTGCAAATCTACAGTAGATCTGAGTGCTAGATTAAGTAGGTTTAGGTTTATATGTTCGTGCGGTTTAACCGCGTTTTCATCCTAGAGTATCCTTCTGCTTCAGTGCTTTGCTTGATTTGTGCGGTGTTGCCCCCATGTCAGTAACTGACGTTTATATCATCTCCGTCTTAGTTCTGCTGAAGTAACAGGACAGATCTTCTATATATGATCAGTCAGTAATGAGTGCAATAAGGTGTTATGCCTCAAGCGTTAACCAAAATCGAACCAAATAACAGAATATTCGTTATGCATAATAAAGGCCGTCATCATGATGTGTTGGCAGGTAGAGTCATGGAAACTATCGCATTATCTGCCTTGTTTGGGGTTCCAGCAATTTCTTGTCTTACACGAGCACCAGAGGACCGTGAGCCTGCCACAGACACCATCATAATCCTCACCTGTGTGTTGACAACATGTTGGTGGATGACACCCACGACCCGTTCACATACCTGTGCTCACCCACGTCTGTCCACTTGCCTCCCTCGTGGTGGGGGCGCTGCCATCCGGGTGTTGTCACTTGGTCGGGAGTAATTCAATGAACATCACAATCTTCATCACCGACTTACTTATTCTCAAGATAGAAGAACGTTTCTGCAGTAGAACCAACAGTAGTACACAAGCAATTAATATTTTCCTAAAACGTTGCTTGGGCTACAGTATACGTAATCCTTCCTACTATAAACAAATCCTCAATAATCACTTACAAACTGACACCGGCAATGGATCACTGTTCAAAATAATAACAAATCATCACGTCGGTTAGTACCTCTAAGTCTAATTACGGGGACACCTTATCCCATATTGTTCTACAATTCATCACATTTCGTGAGGAAAGCATGTACAGCACAACCTCATACAACGCAGTGCCAACGCACACTGAAAATTCCTGCCACTGGGCTGGCCGAAGGCGAGCACATCGTATCAGACGTCCTGTAGTCTAAGATCAGTTAATGCTGCAAATACTGGGTGATGCAGGGCCATGCAACGAACTGCATGGCAAGTTTAAAGTGTGTACAGTGTCATTTCTAATCGGAATCACTGCAAAACCGTTTTTCGTAAAGTTAAGCACGCCTTCAAAAAAGAAATCCTGTCGACTTCTGACAAATTCTTTTGGTCCATAACCAAAGACATGTCCAACAACTCTTGTTCAACCTTCTTCCTGTCTCCCGACCTGATCAATCTTTCGCTAACTCAACTACTGACATAGCTCCTTTCTTTGTTACCTTAACTTCCTCTACATTAACTTTGGATTAGTCTGCTTCTAATATTCCGCCCTCATCTCCCACTGAACCTATGTCATTCTTACATTTTCTTCGTACAGGGTCTTCTAAGTACTCTCGAATAACAGAGGAGTGTGCCTCCGAGCCAGCTCCAATCCTTGCTCGCCTGTTTCTGAAAACCCTGACTGTTCCTTCCATATGGCATACAAGGGAGAGCACTCTAAAGGCTTCAGCAACCTGCGTCTTAAAAGTCTTTGAAACTCTCCTGAACTCCCACTTCCTCAAACCCTTCAAAAGCCTTCTTAATACGGATTTCGCTGTTGAAGGTCTGTTGGTGATCTCTCCTATGTGACTCGCCTCTAGGCCCTCCTCTCACAAGGATTTTGATGAAACTTTTGTTGTCGCCCTCGACATCTTCAAAGCATTTGACAGGGTGTGCCAGAAGACTTTACTTTCTAAACCTTCTTTCTTTGGCTTCTCTGCTTCTCTCTGTTCTGTAATGTGTGACACAGAGGAACTATAGTAACTGGCAGGCGAATCTCTCACTGTGGCCGTTCCATTACAGTAGTCGTTGATAGAGCAAATTCACCCTTTTGTCCTATTATCAGTAATGTTCCTCAGGTTTCTGTCCTAAAGCCTGCTCGCTCTATCCTGATACTTCCGCCATGCCATATCCCTCGTTCCTACCTGAACTTTGCCCACACTTTCCTTCTGTCTAGTCTATTTTTCGAGGTTGTTCAGTACAGCAGTTATGACTGTCCACTGGCTCTGCTCTCTCCTGTCCACATTAAAGGGATTCCAGGCACACAATTATGCCATTCCTCATCCTTCATCCTGGCGCCAGCAGCACCTTAGTCCTGTCCCTCAGCCAACCCGGCTTAAGTCGCGGCTTTACCCTATCAAGCCCTGCGACGCCATTTAACTAATGGCCAGCCCATTTTTCGAGGGATCTAGACATAATGACCGCTCACCCAGCCACTTACCAGCCAATATGCCGCAACGCCACACAACCATGAATCCTTCCCACCCTGCGCCATATGTTGTGTTCTCCACACCTTACGTTCTCTGTTCATTTGTCATCTCCCCCACCTCCCGTTATATCATTCTCCTTCCGTCTCTACTCCCCTCGTTCTCCCACACTACATCACCATCTTACTCCTTAGGATATATTTGTTGCTAAATTCAATGTTAAGTTATACTAATTTCAATGGCTATCATCACACATGAAAATATTCTTACATCGATTTTCCTCATTCCAGTATAATCTAGCTAACAACTCACCCTGATTCGTCCTCCTCACGGTGTATGTCAACCGCAATGCACTTGCCAGTTGTATACCCATCAGGCACCCCTCCAGTGTCAGCACTTCCACCCATCCCTTCCATCACCAGCCAACCTATCCATGTCAGTTCTGCCCATCCATCTGTCCCATCGCTGGTCTCCCTGATAGGGTCAACACTGTCTACCCACCTGTCCCAGCAGCCATGCCACTCACCTTTCCCACCCCATCTGCCACCGTTCCCACGTCAGCACTGCCCACCCACCTTTCCTGTCGCCGCTTACCCTTCCAGTGTCAGCATTCCCTCACCTCACTCGTCCTGCTATTTTTCCTTGTAACCAGCTGTACCCAAGCCTTCCATCTCCCATCACAACCCTTCTTGTGTTCAGTACAGCTCCTATCCACTTCTTTCATTACCATCCATCCACTTTGTGTCTAGCACTACCTCTGCCTCAGCACCACCTATCCTCCCAGCGTCAAGCATTTTTCCTACACTTTTGTATCGCTACCAGCCAGCCACCCTCCCTTTGTCCAGTAATATCCTGCTGTTAACTAGAACTATATTTCTTTTCGCAAAGCCATAACTTAATCCTCCCATCCCACCACCAATAACCCTGCCTGGGCCCTCGTATTTTTTAGAAGTATTTTTGAAACAACTCACTTCACGGTAATCATATTAACAACCCCATGAGAAAATGACACTTTCAGTGAGAAGACTGATCCCCCCCCCCCATTTTTTTCGTTCTACAAGTCTTCACATTCCCTGCTGATGTCTTTACTAAGTCACATAAGACATGGCCTTACAAGGCTGACTGAAACCATATCTTGGGATATCATCATTACTCTCTGAGAGTAGGAACAGATGGAGGTAGAAGAAATATTTTTCCTAAAAGACTCAGTCGTTTCTTGCTAATGATGTTTCGCAAAGGCAAAAAACGGCCAACTAGTATGAAAATAATCATGTAAAACTTCTACTACTACTACTACTTCTACTAATAATGATAGTGGTAATAATGATGATAATGATAATGATGATGATAATAATGATAATAATAATGATAACAATGATGATAATAATAATAGTACTAATGATAATAATAATAATAGTAATGATGATAATAATAATGATGATAATAATAATGATAATAATAATAGTAATATTGATAATGATAATAATAATAGTAATGATTATGATAATAATAATGATAATAGTAATAATAATGATAATGATAATAATGATAATAATAATAATAATAATAATAATAATAATAATAATAATAATAATAATAATGATAATAATAATAATAATAATAATAATAATAATAATAATAATGACAATTATATTAATAATAATAAAGATAACAATAATAATGATAATGATAATGATAATGATAATGATAATAATAATAATGATAATAATAATGATAATAATGATAATGAAGATAATAAGTAGGGGAACTATCAACAGTAAAAAAGAAAGAAAATTCTTAAACTCTACACAATAAGCTGGATTGAAAACCATACAAAACAGCAAAAGTAAAAGGGTAACCTATAATCACCTGAGATAACCTCTTGAACTTCAGTTAGATTAAATATCACCTTTATTCACAGGGGTCAAAAGGTGTATGAATGTGTATTTCACACCAAACAAAGGTCAAAGAATAAACTTTAAATTCTGGCTTCGAAACACCAATTGGTCGAACTTCATCATCTTCGTGGTTGGGCCTTTCCTGACTGGTGGGGTTTGTCTTCCTTCTCCCCGACAGTCGGTGTGTACACAGAACAGTCTAGTACATCACATGTTAATAAAGAAATCGTTCAGAGATACCGTCGTCTTATTGTAAGCTGCATGAATTATACTCATTTCATGTACGACATAACAGAGGGAGCAAAGTTGATCATGCAGTGAGAGACGCTGTAGCTTTCCCTACATCCAGACGGTGATGCTCTGGCAGTACTGACGCTACATTTCAGGATGGTGCGTGTGGTCCTGTATATGCATTACCCTCCGAATATTCAGAGACTAAACTCCTCTACAACCAAATACCCACGAGCTCACTCGGATAACTCTACCATCAAACTATGATGAGTCATTACATGAACTGAGTATCCGCATACTAGGCACCTCTTCATATCTGTATTGCAATTCAGCAAGAGAATACTACCAGACTCGACACTGCTTCAGTATTGTCTCGAAGCTGTTTTGGCTTCTCACGTCCTCCAGACTTCGATATCAATTCTAGTTGGAACGTTCGCTTATCAGCAAGATGACATTAGCCAAGAAAATCAGCTTTACAGATAGATAGGTAATCTTCCTTGCTGAAATTGAAATAGCAAATCAACACTTGATTGGTTTATATCCCGAGTTAAGCTATGGAACCTCTGGCTCAAATCGCTCACAGTGAGACTACCCAAAAGCCATTTGCAGCAAAAGTTCGACACTTCTTTTATGAAGATGTTCTCATGACATACCAAAAATATATTAAGTTTGTTATATACTGTATGTAATCAGGTTACGTACCGAAAAAAATCTCGACATTCTTATTACAGAATGTCTATTTTCGTCCAGGTATCATCACGCTGATTTGCTCCATAATGGGCCGTGGTGAAGGGAGCATCACCACGGGCCTCACACCAGACGCAGACACGGCGCTGCCAACACTCATCCAAACACAGACGTGGGTCCCTTACAGACACGTCACATCTTTTCCATTGGTCAGTGCACGGCGCGTCGACTGGTGATGTTGCACCTTTCGAAGAACACCTCAAGCTTTCCTTGGTCAAGCCAGCAACCAGAAGTTAGACATGTGGAAGTCCTCTTTGACTGTCTGGATGTAGCCGTTGACGTCAATCTTTAGCTGATGTTGCGCACCAAGCGAGACACCATCATCAGTAATGAACACGTGATGAGTGGAGTCACACTGAGCCACAAGGACTCCCGGGGAAGAGAGTTATGACTCCACAAGGACTCCCGGGGAAGAGAGTTGTGACTCCACAAGGACTCCCGGGGAAGAGAGTTTACCACAGCCAAGGGAGAAGTACCAGGTAGACACTGTCTAACGTTCACAGTGTTATAAAGACGAGCCGTAATGGAGGAAAACATGAGTCAAGCACCGCATCTCCCGACCTTTGGTTCATAATGCTTGCTCGGCAGTCTATTAACCCATAAAATGCTGCTGGATGCATCTGTTGCAATTGCGGGAACATGTGGCCACTGGATGACAAAGAACACGGGTAGTTTCATAATCAAGATAAGGTGAATTCTCGCGGGTACAGTCTCTGACACTTGGCACCTCGGTGTGGACTGACACCTCTTGTGTCAGTTGTGATTGATTGTTTCCAAGCCGCCTTCAGAATGGGCTGACACTGATATGTGTAAAGAATTCATTTTAACAACTTCTCCCTAACTAGATGAATCCGGCTATAATCATACTTTCCAACTTTCTTAGAGGCAGCCATAGTTATACGTGCAACGCGGCGTTTTTAAGACAAATGAAAAGTTACGTTGGTACTAAGTATATTGTATTAGGTAATGGTTTTCTAGACCCAACTTAGGAAAAGTGAGAGCTGTAAGAAATTTAAGAAAGTGATATAGGGAAAAACTGAGCTCTAGATATGTTAAGCGAAACTATAATACACCTGTCTAACTTAATGGGAAATCATGGCCAAATTTGACCTTTCAGAGGTGATCATGTCGAGACGAGATGCAAATCGAACAAGACCAGGTAGGACGGATTTTAAAGAAGTAAAGTTACACATTGCCGAGCCAGTATCGTCTCTGGTTATTTGTTGAAGAAAATAATCGATGATTCCATCTGGGACGAGCGCAGAAAACGAGACAGAATCTTGATGAAAACTGCTACTGCTAGTCTGTTGCTTATCCATGATTGATAGAAGCTGATCAATCAATAACTGGGAAGGTAGATCAGCCAGAGAGGAAGCTAAACATGAGAGAGCTGAGAGAGGAAGGGAAGCCAAAGGAGAGAAGTTCTGAGATCAAGTTCCGACGCCACACCTTATGATCATTAGAGAGATGACTGTGAGATTTAAGATATTTCTGGAAATGGAAGTTCAAGAGAGATTCTAACGATCTAGAAACAGTTAAAGTCAAAGAAATATGACGCCCGTTTTTGAAGGGTTAGAGTGGTCACATTTCTGCGAGATAGTTTGTAGGAGCTTAAGTTTTTAAGTTGGAGAAAAAGGTTTTAAAACTTTTGCGCTGAGACAGCAGGAAAAAAAAAGGGTGAAAAGAAGAAGGAAGCTCGGGGAGTCTTCCTTCAAACCACGAGGATCCATACACATTACTAGTGTCCAGAAGGTGAAGAGCTTTTTGGACTGAACTAGAGGAAACTCGTAAGGTCTCGTTAGAAGTGCTCTTGGGGGCAAGAAAACTATAGAGGCACTCAGGGTGAGATCAGAAGGGAGAAGGGAAATGGAAAAAGTTGCTGTGTAAAGAGGATACACAGCCATGACACCGTCGAAACGAAAAGGCGAAAGAAAATGATTTGTGCCAGAAGCTAGACCAACTGTCCAGATGTCTTAACAAAGGTGTTCAATTAAAGTGTCGTTTCAGGCATATGAAACTTCCCTTCACCCACTTATGCCTCCCGTGAGTCCCAGTCTGGTCAGTAAGTCACTGACTTCGTCAGTAACTTCAAGAGCAATAACATCACTTCCTCCTGAACACTTGGTTTGGTTGCTGGGAAAGAACTCGGAGGTTTCCCGTCTGTTGTCGCCAGGTACCAGTGGAATCATTCTATATCACACGGGAAACCCATAATGTATCTCTACGAGTAATTAGCACCACAAGTTGTAAATGTTCCGTGTATTAGAGTCCTTTTATCTTGGAATAGATGCATATTCATGCCATATATACTACTTAACTAGTGCAGGACTTTGTATTCCTTTAAACCAATTCTGTTCATGTTATATACAAACTATCTGGAATCCTTACTTCTGTTTTTTCCACACAAGAGCCAAGCCCGAGGCATAACCCGGGCCTGACATTCACCTCACCTCAATAAATTCCTCTGGATCCAACTTTTTCACTGATAAGTTATTGCTTCTGTCCAAATGGTTCCACGTTGATGTATACTGATAATGGTGAGATAGATTTATTATAGGCCATACATAAGCTACAGTATTACTTTTTATAATTTTCGTTTTACAATTAATGTACACACATGTCAGAACATATGGCGTACGGGATCTCCTTTCTGCGCTCATGAAAGTCAGCAGAGGAAACGCTATAGAACTACTTCACTTGATATCCTCCTAGATGTGTCTTGCTTCTCACATTATAAAACAAACACAGTTCAGTCTTTTTTCCCCAATATGTTCTTCTCTTTCCAAATGATTTACGTGATTTACATACGACACATTCAACAGGTGACGCGAGGTGAAAGCAACATCCATGCATACTGATTACATAGTTGTTCCATAATACAGTTGGTACAGCGATGCATACGCGGTGACTTTGTAACATTGCTCGCATGAATATTGGACAAGAAAATGGGAGGAATAAGATCAGGGAAATGGAGAGAATTAAAGCTGTAAAAGAGGATTATGGTGACGAAAACAGCTGTAGGATTCAGGATATTCTCTGAGATAGCTAATGTTGCTTCTTTTAGGTTATATGACGACTTATACATTCCGAAGGACATTCTGTTGACAATTTGAAGTTGCATTTCATATTCTTGATCTACCGAAGTACAAAATTCATCACAGTTTACGTAACAACAAAGTACGGGGGATTTTCTGTACCTACATGTATTGACTCACCTGTGGCTCACTGTGTCCAAAGACCTGTCTGTTGCTCACGACTTCCGTAACCCACAAATCATCAGGACCCAGTGGTCTGTTGTTCTTTGAATTCCTTTGTATGTCTTTGTACTCCATATGTTTTTCTTTGCCTTTATTTACTTTAACTTTCTGTTGAGGGACCAATGATGCGCTATAAGGAAACACATCAAAAAATCTATAACAGATTTACATGAAATTATACTTATCGTGGAAATCAATAATGAAAGTCAATAATGTAATTGTACTGTATCAAGATCCTTCTTTAAGTAGGGAAAGATTCAGGCCAAACTATGGCAGAGGATGTTGTTGGACCAGTTAGTCCTTTCCATACTAGATGTAGTATTACCTCGGGTTAACACAAGAATCTCAAAAAGTTATACTACTCAGGGATTCAATCGTTAGTCTAATGTTCTCACAACCATTCTAACGTTCTTGCAAGACTCCACCGTTAGTTTGATAAGTTTCGTAAACAAACATAGAATCGAATAGCCTTATACTTTTTACATTAAATCCTTGCGTTCATGTATCATAATGTGAACATTAACGCTTACACCAGCCAAAACGTTTTCTACATTCACAAAAGTTTAAGATTTTCTTACATGTAGATCATACCTCTAGTGTATATCTTCAGTAAGCAGCTTAGGTTGTGGGCGGTCAAGCGCGAGTTGTCACTCCAGCTGAAGCTTCCTTCGATGATGGTATTGTCATGCTTAGTGCTGTACCAACTGATGTTAAAAAGAAGAAATAAATGATATTGGGGAGGAAGGATGGGGGCTATTGACTCTCCCCTCAAAAGGAGAGGTCGGCAGATTGTATATGAACGGTTGTTAAATTCTCGGTTATGACAATATCAGACTCTTGTGATCTGTGTTTTTAAAGAGTATAGTCGCCAGATTATATCTAGCAGTAAGTACAACAACATTAAAGAAAACGATATTGAAAACAACAACAGGAGCAGTAACAACAGTAACAGCAACAGGAGTAGTAACAACAACAGAAACAATAGAAATAATATCAAAACAACAGACGTAGAAATAATAGTTGTAACAACAATGTCAATGATGTGCACAGGACAGAAATCATATATATGATATAGTGAGTAACGGACTAAAAAGACCTGATTTTTCCCTGTTTACCCGCTTCACATCATTCACACATCTGACGTCACTAAGTTTCCTAGTATTGCTGGAGAATTTCCTCACCTTCAGATAATCCCAAGTAAAATAATCTTACCACTGAAGAGAGATTACAGGTAGGATGTGTTTCTCTGTGAATTATGTCGTTCTGAGAAATACTTTTTTTTTCTCCAAAATTGTCGCAAGTTCTTTGCCTCACATTTGTGCTGAAAGTTTCTGTGGACCATTTTTTTTTCATGATCTGGCCTGCGACCAGGCGACTCTCCAGCACACAGAGAGAGAGAGAGAGAGAGAGAGAGAGAGAGAGAGAGAGAGAGAGAGAGAGAGAGAGAGAGAGAGAGAGAGAGAGAGAGAGAGAGAGAGAGAGAGATGGTATCTATTCCCAGCGTTCTTTAAAAGGAGAGTTAGTTGGTGGAGCAGAGAATCATAAACTCAGCAGCAACGCTCTTAACACGATCTACCAGCAACAGAATTGATTAGTTGTGAGGACGTTAGCCAGACAATTGAAGCCTGAGCAGCAGAACTTCGGGTCGATATATAAATTAGATAGTTATCTTTTTTTCTCTTATGAGTGCTCCGCCATACAGAGTTCCAGCATCTTTAGCGAACACCTTACGTCAACAGGGAATGGAAGGGCATTACGTGATAAGGAAGGGATTGGTTCTAGATTAAATGTGATGGAATAATGGAAGTATAAACTGACTTAAGATTATAGTTGTAAGATGAAGAGGACTGCATGTAGAGAAAGTCATCTCTTTGCCCCTATAAATGTGTCATGATAATTCAGTACGTTGATTACGTCTTCGAACGTGATACAGTTGAACGAATTATCCAACGTTAGATTGATTTCCTGGGTATCTAGTGTCAGTTCTTCATTGGCATCTAATAGAATTCACTTCTCTTACGTATTACAAACATTCTCTCGGATTGCTTTTAATATTTTGAGTTATTGTCACTGCTTCACATCTTTCTCTTGTAATACCTATAACCTTATGGATTCATTATAGCACTCAAAGTTTACTCATGATCTTTCTGTAACAGAAGCACTATTTCTTTCTTTTGTTAAGTTACAATAACTTTCTAGTCAACCAACTTCGTTCTGTCATATCGTATTTTCGTTCAGACTTCACTGGCACAGTGAATTTTCTTCATTTCTTCATCTGTACTTGTCATTGACTATGTGTCCAATGAAATATGTCGCCGTTGTGTGGGCGCATTTTATAGAAGTTGGCTCTTCTATCGTTTTGAAGCATCATTAAATTAACGTACATTTCAAATTGTGGTTTTGTGGTAAATTTGATTATATGGTGGTAAATGTTTCTAAGGTTTTCAACCAACTTACATGACTGTATCAAGCCCTTGGCTGTGCTTAAGACTAAATCTAATACCTTTCGATTTCTGGGACGATGTAATTAACTCATTGTGTATTACAATTGTCTTCACTAGCTGGTTATATCAACTGTTTTCTACTTCTCTATTCATGTTTCTTCCACCTTCACAAAAACGAAATGATCTGTTGTACTGATTGAATTCCTCCGTATTCCTTTGTACTGCTTCCCTTGTGTTTCCTTTCCTAGTCTTTCAAAATATTCCGTTCATCATATAACCTTACCCTCCAATATGTCCCTTTCCACAATTATTCTTACTAACAATAACAAAGACCTAAATTTCATATCGATTAAGTTCTTTCAACATAGATAAACTTATTACCCTCATGGTTACCAGTTAAAAAGTGCCGGTTTACATCAGCGTTTGTTTAAAGAATAATAAGTACATTATCTTTCTCTCAGATGTTCTCTTTTATTCCCTTGGGCAGTGTATGAGGTATTCCGCGCTTTGTTTTCGGTGTAGAACTCCAAAATGAATAAACTAATTATTTTCATTATCAGTTCAAGTGTATTCGTCCAAATAATGAACGATGATTTTATCCGATTTTTTCTTGGTATAAAGTCGTAGTCCGTCCCCTTTCTTGTGGGTGCGGCTTATCGTAAATCGATCGCATACTCCCATCGCTAATTCAGCTGATGACTGCTAATTTACCATTTCCATCGATGATTGAGTTATAAGGATTACGTCAGTCATCCCGGAGACTCGCATGCGATTCGCTCGTCTTTTAGGGCAATGCTTCTGGCGTTTACATACAAAGCTCTAAACTTATGGTACGAGTTAGTTTGGTCTTGCGAAGTAACACTCTAGAGTCTAGACCCTTTCTTTTCCTTTCGATGGTCCTTACTTTACCTAACTCCTGAGCGATCGCTTCTTCGAATCAGTTCGACTCCTGACCTGGGGTCACTGGTATCCACAATTTACCCAGACTGGGTTGGGCTGGGTCATCGAGACCAACACATTTTCCAGAATTCAGATTTTCCTAAATCTACAGGTTATGATTCTGGTGAGTTCGTCTAACGCTCTCCCTAAGCTCTCCTATCTTCACTAAGAACCTTTGAAATGAGGACTAACCTAAGATTCGTAACTTCCTTTTTCACTTTCGTTTATACCAATAATTCTGCTCAAAGCATTAACACTAGAGTCGTACTTCTGAAGGAAGCTAGACATGACCAACTTTAAGAATCCTTCCTTAAATCTAATTGTGAGTTTCTTGAGCCAATGTGCGTTATCTTTAAGTCCTATTAGTAATGTGGTTGTTGGCTTCACCATCGACCATAGCTCCGAGGCAACAGTATCGACGTCTCTTGCTTGAGACACTAACAAAATATTCTTGGAAATGTTGCCTGGTTTGGGAGTCAGCCACCAAGCACAATTTACAAAGGCTCGACAAGATGCGCTACGTTTAGGGCGTGAAATCTGTTCTGATTTACTACGTCACCATCATTCGTTCACAAAGAATGGAAAAGTCCAGCCTTTCCTGGCAGGCTGGCAGAAGATTCCTATATAAACCACGAGAATCTCAAAATTGCCCGCCTCGTCTAGCAACATTTTTTTTCTCCGCTTCTTCGACATGTATAGCCTTTCCCGATGTATACCCGGTGATATGTTTGGTAATAAGACCCCAGAGAGCACGTTAAGATGTATGGCAAGTGATTTATTTGGAACCTAATAGAACAATATATTGGGTATAGCTAAACTATTGAGACAGGACCCTAGTTTCTAAAAAGTTTCCCTTTCAACTGATCTTGATACGAATGTAAGTGATTGTTTTATTCAATGACAGTGTGATCTTTTTGTTTCCTATTAAGAAATAAGAATATTTCGAAGTTACACTAAATCTTCGTGTGGATTATATGAAGTGAAGTGTTCTAGATATCTGGGAGTGGACTTAGCAGCGGATGGAGCCATGGAAGCCCAAGTGAGTCACAAGGTCGGGGAGGGGGCGAAGGTTCTGGAAGCGTAGAAGAATGTGTGGAAGGCGAGAACGTTATCTCGGAAAGCTAAAATAGGTATGTTTGAAGGAATAGTGGTCCCAACAATGTTATATGGTTGCGAGGGTTGTACGGAGGAGGGTGGATGTGTTGAAAATGAAATGTTTGAGGACAATATGTGGTGTGAGGTGGTGTGATCGAGTAAGGAATGAAAGGGTGAGAGAGATGCGTTGTAATAAAAAGAGTGTGGTTGAAAGAGCAAAAGAGGGTGTGTTGAAATGGTTTAGTCACATGGAGAGAATGAGTAAGGAGACATTGACAAAGAGGATATATATGTGTCAGAGGTGGAGCGAACGAAGAGAAGTAGAATAACAAATTGGAGGTGGAAGGATGGAGTGAAAAAGATTTTGAACGATCGGGGTGAAATGCGTATAAGGAATAGAGTGAATTGGAACGATGTGGTGTACCGGGGTCGACGTGCCATCAAATGCATTGAACCAGGTCATGGGAAGCGTATGGGGTAAACCATAGAAAGTTTTGTGGGACTTGTAGGTGAAAAGGCAGCTGTGGTTTCTATGCATTACAAATGACAGCTAAAGACTGAGTGTGAACAAATGGGTCCTTTTTTTTATCCTTTCCTAGCAATACCTCGCGCGCGCGCGGGGATAGGGGGGAGCTGTTTCATGTGTGGCAGGGTGGCAACGGAATGGATAAAGGCAGCAAGTGTGAATGTGTACATGTGTATATATGTATATGCATGTGTATGTATATGTATGCATACGTTGAAGTGTATAGGTATGTATATACATATATGGTATATGTATACACATGTGTTTGTGAGTGGGTTCGGCCATTCTTTATATATATATATATATATATATATATATATATATATATATATATATATATATATATATATATATATATATATATATATATATATATATATATATATATATATATATGTATATATATGTGTGTGTGTGAATGTAGGTTTGCGGCAGGGGTGTGTGATGTCTCCATGGTTGTTTAATTTGTTTATAGATGGGGTTGTTGGGGAGGTGAATGCAAGAGTTTTGTAAAGAGGGGCAAGTATGCAGTCTCTTGTGGATGAGAGAGCTTGGGAAGTGAGTCAGTTGTTGTTCGCTGATGATACAGCGCTGTTGGCTGATTCATGTGAGAAACTGCAGAAGCTGGTGACTGAGTTTGGTAAAGTGTGTGAAAGAAGAAAGTTAAGAGTAAATGTGAAGAAGAGCAAGGTTATTAGGTACAGTAGGGTTGAGGGTCAAGTCAGTTGGGAGGTAAGTTTGAATGGAGAAGAACTGGAGGAAGTAAAGTGTTTTAGATATCTGGGAGTGGATCTGGCAGAGGATGGAACCATGGAAGCGGAAGTGAATCATAGG
Organism: Panulirus ornatus; assembly: GCF_036320965.1. Lineage (NCBI taxonomy): Eukaryota > Metazoa > Arthropoda > Malacostraca > Decapoda > Palinuridae > Panulirus > Panulirus ornatus. The sequence goes on along the minus strand of NC_092237.1, from coordinate 20,671,444 downwards.
GTGGTGGAAGGGGGCGAAAATCCTGGGAGCCTTGAAGAATGTGTGAAGTCGAGAACATTATCTCCGAAAGCGAAAATGGCTATGTTTGAAAGAATAGGGGTTCCAACAATGTTGTATGGTTGCGAGGCGTGGGCTATGAATAGAGTTGTGCGCAGGAGGGTGGATGTGCTGGAAATGAGATGTTTGAGGACAATATGTGTGTGAGGTGGTTTCATCGAGTAAGTAATGTAAGGGTAAGAGAGATGTATGGAAATAAGAAGAGCGTGATTGAGAGAGCAGAAGAGGGTATTTTGAAATGGTTTGGGCACATGGAGAGAATGAGTGAGGAACGATTGACCAAGAGGATATATGTGTCGGAGGTGGAGGGAACGAGGAGAAGTGGAAGACCAAATTGGAGGTGGAAAGATGGAGTGAAAAAGATTTTGAGTGATCGGGGTATGAACATGCAGGAGGGTGAAAGGCGGGAAAGGAATAGAGTGAATTGGATCGATGTGGTATACCGGGGTCGACGTGCTGTCAATGGATTGAATCAGGGCATGTGAAGCGTCTGGGGTAAACCATGGAAAGTTGTGTGGGGCCTGGATGTGGAAAGGGAGCTGTGGTTTCGGGTATTATTGCATGACAGCTAGAGACTGAGTGTGAACGAATGGGGCTTTTGTTGTCTTTTCCTAGCGCTACCTCGCACACATGAGGGGGAGGGGGATGTTATTCCATGTGTGGCGGGGTGGCGATGGGAATGAATAAAGGCAGACAGTGTGAATTGTGTGCATGTGTATATATGTATACGTCTGTGTGTGTATATATATGTGTACATTGAGATGTATGGGTATGTATATTTGCGTGTGGGGACGTGTATGTATATACATGTGTATGGGGGTGGGTTGGATCATTTCTTTCGTCTGTTTCCTTGCGCTACCTCGCAAACGCGGGGTCGCCAGCTTCTGCAGTTTCTCACATGAATCAGCCACCAGTGCTGTGTCATCAGCGAACAACAACTGACTCACTTCCCAAGCTCTCTCATCCACAAGAGACTGCATACTTGCCACTCTTTCCAAAACTCTTGCATTCACCTCCCTAACAACCCAATCCATAAACAAATTAAACAACCATGGAGACATCACACACCCCTGCCGCAAACCTACATTCACTGAAAACCAATCACTTTCCTCTCTTCCTACACGTACACATGCCTTACATCCTCGATAAAAACTTTTCACTGCTTCTAACAATAAATATATATATATATATATATATATATATATATATATATATATATATATATATATATATATATATATATATATATATATATATATATATATATATATTTTATTATTTTTATTATACTTTGTCGCTGTCTCCCGCGTTTGCGAGGTAGCGCAAGGAAACAGACGAAAGAAATGGCCCAACCCCCCCCCATACACATGTATATACATACGTCCACACACGCAAATATACATACCTACACAGCTTTCCATGGTTTACCCCAGACGCTTCACATGCCTTGATTCAATCCACTGACAGCACGTCAACCCCGGTATACCACATCGCTCCAATTCACTCTATTCCTTGCCCTCCTCTCACCCTCCTGCATGTTCAGGCCCCGATCACACAAAATCTTTTTCACTCCATCTTTCCACCTCCAATTTGGTCTCCCTCTTCTCCTTGTTCCCTCCACCTCCGACACATATATCCTCTTGGTCAATCTTTCCTCACTCATCCTCTCCATGTGCCCAAACCACTTCAAAACACCCTCTTCTGCTCTCTCAACCACGCTCTTTTTATTTCCACACATCTCTCTTACCCTTACGTTACTCACTCGATCAAACAACCTCACACCACACATTGTCCTCAAACATCTCATTTCCAGCACATCCATCCTCCTGCGCACAACTCTATCCATAGCCCACGCCTCGCAACCATACAACATTGTTGGAACCACTATTCCTTCAAACATACCCATTTTTGCTTTCCGAGATAATGTTCTCGACTTCCACACATTCTTCAAGGCTCCCAGAATTTTCGCCCCCTCCCCCACCCTATGATCCACTTCCGCTTCCATGGTTCCATCCGCTGCCAGATCCACTCCCAGATATCTAAAACACTTCACTTCCTCCAGTTTTTCTCCATTCAAACTCACCTCCCAATTGACTTGACCCTCAACCCTACTGTACCTAATAACCTTGCTCTTATTCACATTTACTCTTAACTTTCTTCTTCCACACACTTTACCAAACTCAGTCACCAGCTTCTGCAGTTTCTCACATGAATCAGCCACCAGTGCTGTATCATCAGCGAACAACAACTGACTCACTTCCCAAGCTCTCTCATCCCCAACAGACTTCATACTTGCCCCTCTTTCCAAAACTCTTGCATTTACCTCCCTAACAACCCCATCCATAAACAAATTAAACAACCATGGAGACATCACACACCCCTGCCGCAAACCTATATTCACTGAGAACCAATCACTTTCCTCTCTTCCTACACGTACACATGCCTTACATCCTCGATAGAAACTTTTCACTGCTTCCAACAACTTTCCTCCCGCACCATATATTCTTAATACCTTCCACAGAGCATCTCTATCAACTCTATCATATGCCTTCTCCAGATCCATAAATGCTACATATATATATATATATATATATATATATATATATATATATATATATATATATATATATATATATATATATATCGTCCAACGTTTTTCCTGTATTCCACAGAAGGCGACTAAAGGGGGCGCAATCTTGGGGGGAAAGGGGAACCTGGTAATCCTCCCCTCACTGCATTTTTCTCTTATTTTCTAATTCATAAAAGTTGGAGCAGTTGAAGGAGCAGAAGTGACAGATGGGTAGTGTGTCTGAGGAGAGGAATGGTTCAATAATGTCTTGTGGGTAAAGTCAGGGGTTAGTGTTAGGGCAAGAGCTCAGGAAGGAGTATCACTGCCTTTGAAGGAGGAGTTGTGGAAGTGTGTGACAGTGGAAGGAAGTAAGCCTCAGACTAATGTGATGAAAAAGGAAAGTGGAATATGAGAGGTGGGTGACAATTAGCGCTTGGACACCCGGAAGTGAGAAGACTAAGGAAGAAAGGAGAGTATTTTGGGCGAAGGTCTGCGAGTAAATCAGCAGTTTTGACGCGCGAGATTGAGCATTATGTGATGGGTGATTTGAATGCGAGATTTGTTAACGTGGCCACTGATTCCTACAATTCAAGAATAATTTACATACATCCCGGTCATGGAAAACGAGACATATGCAGAGAAGGAAGATTTCTGAAAAAGAGCTACGAAACTTGCAGAAGTGTCTAGCGGGAGCAGAACATCACGCCAAAGTGTACAACACTATAGTCAGGACTCTCCCAGGTCTTAGCTCACCCATCTTAGAAATCCTTTTGTAACCGTCCTGAGGAATAATTTCCTTTCATGAAAGATACCTACTGTACAATATTGCTCTCTCTCTCTCTCTCTCTCTCTCTCTCTCTCTCTCTCTCTCTCTCTCTCTCTCTCTCTCTCTCTCTCTCTCTCCATCAAGCATTCCCCATCCATTCTTTAATGTATTAACTGCGTTTGGGTAACCATTAATTAGACATTTGCGATCATAATAAACAATGTCAGGAGTTGTGAAGAATATAAAAAAGATGAAGATGGAAAGACTTACATCTTGCATGTTTCTTGATTATGAATACTGAGTTCACTTCCACTACAAAGTTATTTCCATGGCTGACGCATGGAAGAAATATTTCGCCAGCTATTTTCTTTCCTCACATCCTCTTCATTCATAAGCATATTTCATCCGCCTTAAGATTCGTGCAGCCAACTTTGAAAGGGGAAAAAAAAAAGGTGTTGTCTTTAGACTAAGGCTGAAAAAATATTTTCTCTTGGATTTTTTTCCTCTTTTTTTGTTCAAGTCAGTTCCTGTTGCCAGCACGGAGTTCCTGAGGAGAAAGATGGGATAATGTATTTCGACTAAGATGAAGAACTTCTTTACGTTTCGACATTTTTTCCCCCTTAACAATGATCCCCAAGACAAGTGAAGGACGTGGTAATGTAGATCATGAAACAACATTTTTGAAAAACCTATAAAACATTTTCTCTTCGGTGTAATAGAAAAAACTCTCCAGATATTTTGTCAGTAAATTTTTCTCTGGTAATATGGTTATGATCTGAAACTACTTAATACTGATTATGACAGTCGAACGTGATAATTGTGGTCATTATGTAGATCATAGAATCTGCGATGAATAACTCAAGATTAAGATAAAAGGAGAACAGAGATGCACACAATGCTGGAGTTGAAGACCAGGATGGCGAGAGCGCAGTCAGACACAGCACTGGCAAGTCAGGACTGCAACGGCTGAGAGAGCAGTGACACACTGCACACCAGAGGTGTGGGATGGGATGGTGAGAGAACAGTGACACACTGCACAATAGAGGTGAGTTTTAAGATGGTGAGAGAGCAGTGACTGAAATGTAAATGGATGGTAAGGGGGGAGCGACACACGAAACGTGAGAAACGTAAGAAAGCAGTGACACATCAAAAACACCAACGAACATGGGAAAGACAGATAACATGAGACCTGATGGTCCATGACGAGACTATCTGTTGACTTAGCCTAAAACTGTGGTAGAAATAGGATTGCTTAGTAGAGGACACCTATCTGCTTAGCTGTACCCATGGTTCAACTACCAGCAGAAGAAAAGAAGTAAGAAAAAACACAAAGTTGCAATCAAGCAAACATACTGCCATGGAAATTTCACAGGAAAGGTAAAAGGGAAAAGTTTTTTACCAGTTTAGCATCCAATACACTGGGGATGGAAACCGAAGAAGAAAGAGACTATTAAAGATAACTCAAGAGACAGGACTCTATACAGACAACAAACATCATCTGAGTATTTGTCAAGCCTTGATTTGAAGACACTTGTATCCCTGGCATGTAGCTCTTTTGGAGGATTCTTAGAAAAATCGATGACAGTTGATTTTCGGTGTCGGTATGACCAGTTCTTACCGTGCAAACTGGCCAACGACTCTTTAATGCGCTCATCTAATGTCCTATCCCGGACTTGCAATACCAAACTGAAGGTCATGTTAAACTGACAAGCTTCTGTCTTCACTGAAACAATGCCGCAGATCTATGTAGTCAACATCGTTGCTCCTACGGATTTTCTGTGGTCTGTCACACGTACGCAGCGTTCTGCTAAGGGTTACAGTTCCGACATCATACCCAGAAATGAAACCGATAAATACAACTTTCCTTTGGCTTTCTCTTAACTTTCTACAGGTATTTCATACTCCTGAAGGATGCCTTCTGATCTCCCTTAAGGCGCGTTATTGATCCCATCCTGAATAACAACCATACTATCTTCAGCAATGCCCTCAAGAATGGCCTGAACCTTGTTTGTGTCTTAGGTCTTCCAGCATACCATTCGGGTAACACAGTAGCCTTCTATAACTGGACTGTGGATCAGGATGGTAAAAGAGCAGTGACTCGAAGAACACTACAGATGAGGAGTGGGATAGTAAGAGACCATTAAAGACACAACACTGGGGGTTAAGGTTGGCATTTAGGAATAAGTAATGACACACCGAGTGCGCTCGCCTCATCGCTGTTATCTTGCCTTGAAGCGTTGCCAGAGAGAGCGTTCCATATATCAGACCTGACTTTACTGACTTTGTTGTAACACCAGACATATCGCTCTATACACCAGCACTGATAATACTGGCAGTGTTGTAACGCCAGTCTCATCGCTCTATGCACTAATACTGATGATACTTGCTTTATTGTCAAACTACACACGAGGCTCTAAATTCGTGTTGGCCTTACTAGAAATGTTGCATCGCATGACACAGCGCTTCTCACTACTCGTGATACTATAAAGATAAATACTGCTCTTCGCACATCTGTATTCATATTACCAGCTATAAAAGTTGATATAGTGAGAAAAGCAAGAGAACAAATGGGAACATTGATGAAGAGGACAAATGGGGAAGTGGTAACAAGCAGTGATGAGGTGAAGAGAAACTGGTATGAGCACTCTGAAAGATTGTTGAATATGTTTGATGATAGGGTCGTAGATGTAGGGTGTTTAGGTCGGAGAGGATTGGGAAGAAATAGAATCATGGCAAGCGGTTTGGTGAAGAGATGAGGTCGTGAGAGTCTTGCGTAAGATGAAATATGGCAAGGAGGCTGAATCTTTTTAGGAAGGAGTCAATGGGTTGTTAGCTAACTAGTTAGGATTTTTAATGTATATGTAGATCATGGTGAGGTGCATGAGGATTGGTGGAAAGCATGGTAAAGTGCCCTTGTATGAAGTTTAAGGGGGACAAAAGTGAATGTTCGAATTACAGAGGTATAACTTTGTTGAGTGTACTTGGTTAGTTGTATGGAAGATTGGTGACTGAGAGGGTGATCGCATGCACAGAGCATCTGACTAGAGGAAAAAGGTGGTTTTGGGGGTGGTAGAGCATATATGGACCAAATCTTTGCTCTGAGGAATATGTGTGATGAATTGATAAATAACCAGAGGGATTTGTATGTAGCATTCATGTATATGGAGAGAGCATATGATAGAAACATTTTGTGGTAGGTGTTGCGAATATACAGTATGGGAGGAAAGGTATTAGAGGAAATGAGGAATTTTTATCGAGAGAGAGATGTGTATGTGTGTGAGTAAGAAGAAAGGAGGATGAATGATCCCAGTTGAAGGTGGGTCTACAGCAGAAGTGTATGATGTTACTACGGCTGTTTAATTTGTATACATATGGGGTAGTAAGGGAGGTAAATGCGAAGGTCTTAGAGAGCCGCAGGTATATAGTTTGTGGGGGAAGGGGCCTAGTAAGTGATTCAGCCGTTGTTTGCTGATGACACGGCGCTGGTGGCGATTCGAGTTAGAAACTGTAAGAAATGGTGTCTAAGTTTGGGAGAAAGTATAATTATAGAAAGTTGACGATAAATTCGGATAAAAACAAGCTTCTTAGGTTTAGTTTGAATGGAGGAAACTTGGAGGAAGTAGGATGCTTTAAATACTTAGGAGTGGGCGGCAGCGAATGGAAGTAAGGAAATAGATGTAAACCATAGGATATGTGAGAGGTCGAAGGTTTTAGGAGCACTGGGGAGTGTTTGGAAAGTGACATCACTGTCTAAGCGGAGCGAAAATGGACATACTTGAGAGTATAGTATAGCCAAAGATGCTATACGGATGATATGTATGGGATATAGGTGAAAAAATATGGAAGAGGGCGTGTGTGTTGGAAAAGAAATATATGAGGACAATATGTGATGTGAGGAGGGTTGATTGAGTAAATATAGGGTATGAGAGAGGTGTGGTAATAAAAAGAATTTGGTTAAGAGGGCTGAAGAGGGTGAGCTGAAATTGTCTGGACTCATTTCTCAGGCTCTCTCATCCACTACAGACTGTATACTCGCCCATCTCGCCAGGACCCTTGGCTTTACATCCCTCTCTAACCTATCTATAAACAGATAAAACAGCCATGGTGACATGACACACAGCTGCTGCAGATCAACCCTCGCCTGAAACTCTCACTCTCTTCTATTATTACACACACACACACACACACACACACACACATATAGAAAATCATTTACCGAGGACCTAAGCCATATGCAGTACGCCACTTGCCACAGTACATTATGTTGTTCTAGGCAGTGTCATTAACCCCCTAAAGAACACTGTTTTGCGCAGGGTTGGAGGCCAGTCAAGTAAGAACTATGAATCTGGTTCAGTATCTTATGGGTCATCAAAGGCAACATGATAATATCATAGTACGATAAGTCATGAGCAACGGGACCCTGCCAAGCATTTTAGATCTCATGGTATTATCTCAGCCACGTTTTGTGTACTTGGAATGTCTTACATTTGACGAATTCTTGCTTTGTCACTCGAGTACAATGGGTGTTGTCTTTTCTGAACGTCAGGGCAGTGCTTCTCATCAGTCGAACCTTCCCATTGCTATCCTATGCACATCGCTCAAAGTTAGGAATTCATGAAACATAAAATGCTATGACAGAATTAAGATCTTCCTTGCGCACAGATTTTGAGCATATTCAATGTATCTCGTTGACTCCACATTGACGTTATCCTCATTCGGCATACATTTTTAGAGTCGGGGAGAATCATACTCATGAATATACTGTTTAAGATGAAATGAAGTTCAGTTGGAAAATATCTTGATACTAATACAACGGGCAATACTTAATACTGAGTGGGAACTGGAAAGCCAGAGATAAAGGTCTGGTCCCTGTCGATTTATTGATAATATTAAAAAAAAAAAATCTGTTCATAATGAACAAGAACGAATTAAGAGAGAGAAAAATCCACTGACTCCATTATCCTGTTTTCTACAAAACTCATGAAATCAGTTTTATAACTTCTGTTCCAATTTCGACATTCAAAGTCACTGTACTACGGACGGTAACTTATACCTGTTCAGAACACTTTAGGTTTACACATAGAGTCATGACATGGTGGTAGGAAATGCATCTGAAGTATATCAGTTTGGTACAGATATTATGCAAGGAACGTACCAAATTATTTGTACTTTATGTATGACCGCGACAGGCGGGGAGTATGCAAAATGAAGTGTGCCATCGATGTACAGTTGATGAACGGTTACAACGTTGGTGTGCACAAGTTGAAAACATTTTCAATTGTCTTCTTGTGTACAACTTGACGTTGCACAGTTCTGCTGTCACTCATCAGGTACTACAAAATGACCTTTAACCTATGTGAAATAGATGCATGCTTATGATCCATATGTAAATGGAACTAAAATTACGTGCATATATATATATATGTATATATATATATATATATATATATATATATATATATATATATATATATATATATATATATATATATATATATATATATATATATATATATATATATATATATATATATATATATATATATATATATATATATATATATATATATATATATATATATATATATATATATATATATATATATATATATATATATATATATATATATATATATATATATATATATATATATATATATATATATATATATATATATATATATATATATATATATGAATGTACTGGAAAAGTTGAGGTCCAGATAAACTTTTGGTCTGTCAAGGCTTATTATGTCGGATGACCAACTACCTACCCTCATGTATACAAGATATGGTTGTACTTTGTGTAATGAAGACAATTGAGAAACATCATAAGCCAATATTCCAGTTTCATGATAAGAGAAGTGGACCAGGCAGTATGATACAGTGGTTAAATTGATGAAAACTACTATTGACGTTTGTGTAAATAAATTATACATTTCCCTTTTCCATAGCCAGAGGTTGAACCATTATGTGACATTCATTTTTCATTTCATTTCAAGCTAGAAGTTTCAGTTTTCTAAATTATTTCTTACATTTTTCATAATATATATATATATATATATATATATATATATATATATATATATATATATATATATATATATATATATATATATATATATATATATATATATATATATATATATATATATATATATATATATATATATATATATATACATATATATATATATATATATATATATATATATATATATATATATATATATATATATATATATATATATATATATATAATATATGCGTGCATAGTGCCATTGTACAAAGGCAAAGGGGATAAGAGTGAGTGCTCAAATTACAGAGGTATAAGTTTGTTGAGTATTCCTGGTAAATTATATGGGAGGGTATTGATTGAGAGGGTGAAGGCATGTACAGAGCATCAGATTGGGGAAGAGCAGTGTGGTTTCAGAAGTGGTAGAGGATGTGTGGATCAGGTGTTTGCTTTGAAGAATGTATGTGAGAAATATTTAGAAAAGCATATGGATTTGTATGTAGCATTTATGGGTCTGGAGAAGGCATATGATAGAGTTGATAGAGATGTTCTGTGGAAAGTATTAAGAATATATGGTGTGGGAGGAAAGTTGTTAGAAGCAGTGAAAAGTTTTTATCGAGGATGTAAGGCATGTGTACGTGTAGGAAGAGAGGAAAGAGATTGGTTCTCAGTGAATATAGGTTTGCGGCAGGGGTGTGTGATCTCTCCATGGTTGTTTAATTTGTTTATGGATGGGGTTGTTAGGGAGGTAAATGTAAGAGTTTTGGAAAGAGGGGCAAGTATGAAGTCTGTTGGGAATGAGAGAGCTTGGGAAGTGAGTCAGTTGTTGTTTGCTGATAATACAGCGCTGGTGGCTGATTCATGTGAGAAACTGCACAAGCTGGTGACTGAATTTGGTAAAGTGTGTGGAAGAAGAAAGTTAAGAGTAAAAGTGAATAAGAGCAAGGTTATTAGGTACAGTAGGGTTGAGGGTCAAGTCAATTGGGAGGTAAGTTTGAATGGAGAAAAACTGGAGGAAGTGAAGTGTTTTAGATATCTGGGAGTGGATCTGGCAGCGGATGGAACCATGGAAGCGGAAGTGGATCATAGGGTGGGGGAGGGGGCGAAAATTCTGGGGGCCTTGAAGAATGTGTGGAAGTCGAGAACATTATCTCGGAAAGCAAAAATGGGTATGTTTGAAGGAATAGTGGTTCCAACAATGTTGTATGGTTGCGAGGCGTGGGCTATGGATAGAGTTGTGCGCAGGAGGATGGAGGTGCTGGAAATGAGATGTTTGAGGACAATGTGTGGTGTGAGGTGGTTTGATCGAGTGAGTAACGTAAGGGTAAGAGAGATGTGTGGAAATAAAAAGAGCGTGGTTGAGAGAGCAGAAGAGGGTGTTTTGAAGTGGTTTGGGCACATGGAGAGAATGAGTGAGGAAAGATTGACCAAGAGGATATATGTGTCGGAGGTGGAGGGAACGAGGAGAAGAGGGAGACCAAATTGGAGGTGGAAAGATGGAGTGAAAAAGATTTTGTGTGATCGGGGCCTGAACATGCAGGAGGGTGAAAGGAGGGCAAGGAATAGAATGAATTGGAGCGATGTGGTATACCGGGGTTGACGTGCTGTCAGTGGATTGAATCAAGGCATGTGAAGCGTCTGGGGTAAACCATGGAAAGCTGTGTAGGTATGTATATTTGCCTGTGTGGACGTATGTATATACATGTGTATGGGGCGGGGTTGGGCCATTTCTTTCGTCTGTTTCCTTGCGCTACCTCGCAAACGCGGGAGACAGCGACAAAGTATAATAAGAAAATAAAATGATAAATATATATATATATATATATATATATATATATATATATATATATATATATATATATATATATATATATATATATATATATATAAATATATATATATATACATATATATATATATATATATATATATATATATATATATATATATATATATATATATATATATATATATATATATATATATATATATATATATATATATATATATATATCCCTGGGGATAGGGGAGAAAGAATACTTCCCACGTATTCCCTGCGTGTCGTAGAAGGCGACTAAAAGGGAAGGGAGCGGGGGGCTGGAAATCCTCCCCTCTCATTTTTTTTTTTTTTTTTTTTTTTCTTTTCCAAAAGAAGGAACAGAGAAGAGGGCCAGGTGAGGATATTCCCTCAAAGGCCCAGTCCTCTGTTCTTAACGCTACCTCGCTATCGCGGGAAATACCGAATAGTATGAAAAAAAAAAAAAAAAAAAGAAATATATATATATATATATATATATATATATATATATATATATATATATATATATATATATATATATATATATATATGTATATATATATATATATATATACATATATATATATATATATATATATATATATATATATATATATATATATATATATATATATATAAATATATATATATACATATATATATATATATACATATATATATATATATATATATATATATATATATATATATATATATATATATATATATATATATATATATATATATATATATATATATATATATATATATATATATATATATATATATATATATATATATATATATATATCCCTGGGGATAGGGGAGAAAGAATACTTCCCACGTATTCCCTGCATGTCGTAGAAGGCGACTAAAATATATATTCATATATATATATATATATATATATATATATATATATATATATATATATATATATATATATATATATATATATATATATATATATATATATATATATATATATATATATATATATATATATATATATATATATATATATATATATATATATATATATATATATATATATATATATATATATATATATATATATATATATATATATATATATATATATATATATATATATATATATATATATATATATATATATATATATATATGTATATATATATTTTTTTTTTTATACTTTATACAATGTATATATATATATATATATATATATATATACATATATATATATATATATATATATATATATATATATATATATATATATATATATATATATATATATATATATATATATATATATATATATATATATATATATATATATATGACGTTTGTGTAAATAAATTATACATTTCCTTTTTCCATAGCCAGAGGTTGAACCATTATGTGACATTCATTTTTTCATTCATTTCAAGCTAGAAGTTTCAGTTTTCTAAATTGTTTCTTACATTTTTCATATGTATATATATATGTATGTGTGTGTGTGTGTGTGTGTGTATATGTGCGTATGCATGTGTATGTGTGTGTATATGTATATATATATGTATATTATCCCTGGGGATAGGGGTGAAAGAATACTTCCCACGTATTCCTCGCGTGTCGTAGAAAGCGACTAGAGGGGACGGGAGCGGAGGGCCAGAAATACTCCCCTCCCTGTATTAACTTTCTAAAATGGGAAACAGAAGAAGGAGTCACGCGGGGAGTGCTCATCCTCCTCGAAGGCTCAGAGTGGGGTGTCTAAATGTGTGTGGATGTAACCAAGATGTGAAAAAAGGAGAGATAGGTAGTATGTTTGAGGAAAGGAACCTGGATGTTTTGGCTCTGAGTGAAACGAAGCTCAAGGGTAAAGGGGAAGAGTGGTTTGGGAATGTCTGGGGAGTAAAGTCAGGGGTTAGTGAGAGGACAAGAGCAAGGGAAGGAGTAGCAATACTCCTGAAACAGGAGTTGTGGGAGTATGTGATAGAATGTAAGAAAGTAAATTCTCGATTAATATGGGTAAAACTGAAAGTTGATGGAGAGAGGTGGGTGATTATTGGTGCATATGCACCCGGGCATGAGAAGAAAGATCATGAGAGGCAAGTGTTTTGGGAGCAGCTAAATGAGTGTGTTAGTGGTTTTGATGCACGAGACCGGGTTATAGTGATGGGTGATTTGAATGCAAAGGTGAGTAATGTGGCAGTTGAGCGAATAATTGGTATACATGGGGTGTTCAGTGTTGTAAATGGAAATGGTGAAGAGCTTGTAGATTTATGTGCTGAAAAAGGACTGATGATTGGGAATACCTGGTTTAAAAAGCGCGATATACATAAGTATACTTATGTACCAGGAGAGACTGAGTACAGAATGGAAAAAGGTGAGAGCAATGGAAGTAAGGGGAGTGGGGGAGGAATGGGATGTATTTAGGGAATCAGTGATGGATTGCGCAAAAGATGCTTGTGGCATGAGAAGAGTGGGTGGTGGGTTGATTAGAAAGGGTAGTGAGTGGTGGGATGAAGAAGTAAGAGTATTAGTGAAAGAGAAGAGAGAGGCATTTGGACGATTTTTGCAGGGAAAAAATGCAATTGAGTGGGAGATGTATAAAAGAAAGAGACAGGAGGTCAAGAGAAAGGTGCAACAGGTGAAAAAAAGGGCAAATGAGAGTTGGGGTGAGAGAGTATCATTAAATTTTAGGGAGAATAAAAAGATGTTCTGGAAGGAGGTAAATAAAGTGCGTAAGACAAGGGAGCAAATGGGAACTTCAGTGAAGGGCGCAAATGGGGAGGTGATAACAAGTAGTGGTGATGTGAGAAGGAGATGGAGTGAGTATTTTGAAGGTTTGTTGAATGTGTTTGATGATAGAGTGGCAGATATAGGGTGTTTTGGTCGAGGTGGTGTGCAAAGTGAGAAGGCATGTACAGAGCATCAGACTGGGGAAGAGCAGTGTGGTTTCAGTAGTGGTAGAGGATGTGTGGATCAGGTGTTTGCTTTGAAGAATGTATGTGAGAAATACTTAGGAAGCAAATGGATTTGTATGTAGCATTTATGGATCTGGAGAAGGCATATAATAGAGTTGATAGAGATGCTCTGTGGATGGTATTCAGAATATATGGTATGGGAGGCAAGTTGTTAAAAGCAGTGAAAAGTTTTTATCGAGGATGTAGACATGTGTACGTGTAGGAAGAGAGGAAAGTGATTGGTTCTCAATGAATGTAGGTTTACGGCAGGGGTGTGTGATATCTCTATGGTTGTTTAACTTGTTTATGGATGGGGTTGTTAGGGAGGTGAATGCAAGAGTTTTAGAAAGAGGGGCAGGTATGCAGTCTGTTGTGGATGAGAGAGCTTGGGAAGTGAGTCAGTTTTTGCTCGCTGATGATACAGCGCTGGTGGCTGATTCATTTGAGAAACTGCACAAGCTGGTGACTGAGTTTGGTAAAGTGTGTGAAAGAAGAAAGTTAAGAGTAAATGTGAATAAGAGCAAGGTTATTAGGTACAGTAGGGTTGAGGGTCAAGTCAATTGGGAGGTAAGTTTGAATGGAGAAAAACTGGAGGAAGTAAAGTGTTTTAGATATCTTCCAGTGGATCTGGCAGCGGATGGAACCATGGAAGCGGAAGAGAATCATAGGGTGGGGGAGGGGGCGATAATCCTGGGAGCCTTGAAGAATGTGTGGAAGTCGAGAACATTATCTCGGAAAGCAAAAATGGGTATGTTTGAAGAATAGTGGTTCCAACAATGTTGTATGGTTGCGAGGCGTGGGCTATGGATAGAGTTGTGCGCAGGAGGGTGAATGTGCTGGAAATGAGAAGTTTGAGGACAATATGTGGTGTGAGGTGGTTTGATCGAGTAAGTAATGTAAGGGTAAGAGAGATGTGTGGAACTAAGATGAACGTGGTTGAGAGAGAGAAGAAGAGGGTGTTTTGAAATGGTTTGGGCACATGGAGAGAATTAGTGAGGAAAGATTGACCAAGAGGATATATGCGTCGGAGGTGGAGGGAACATATATCTAGCACATATATCTACAAGCTCTTCACCATTTCCATTTACAACACTGAGCACCCCATGTATACCAATTATTCCCTCAACTGCCACATTACTCACCTTTGCATTCAAATCACCCATCACTATAACCCGGTCTCGTGCATCAAAACCACTAACACACTCATTCAGCTGCTCCCAAAACACTTGCCTCTCATGATCTTTCTTCTCATGCCCAGGTGCATATGCACCAATAATCACCCCTCTCTCTCCATCAACTTTCAGTTTTACCCATATTAATTGAGAATTTACTTTCTTACATTCTATCACATACTCCCACAACTACTGTTTCAGGAGTACTGCTACTCCTTCCCTTGCTCTTGTCCTCTCACTAACCCCTGACTTTACTCCCAAGACATTCCCAAACCACTCTTCCCCTTTACCCTTGAGCTTCGTTTCACTCAGAGCCAAAACATCCAGGTTCCTTTCCTCAAACATACTACCTATCTCTCCTTTATATATATATATATCCCTGGGGATAGGGGAGAAAGAATACTTCCCACGTATTCCCTGCGTGTCGTAGAAGGCGACTAAATGGGGAGGGAGCGGGTGGCTGGAAATCCTCCCCTCTCGTTTTTTTTTTAATTTTCCAAAAGAAGGAACAGAGAAGGGGGCCAGGTGAGGATTTTCCCTCTAAGGCCCAGTCCTCTGTTCTTAGCGCTACCTCGCAAGTGCGGGAAATGGCGAATCGTATGAAAAAAAAAAAATATACATATATATATATATATATATATATATATATATATATATATATATATATATATATATATATATATATATATATATATATATATATATATATATATATATATATATATATATATATATATATAATATATATATATGTATATATATATATATATATATATATATATATATATATATATATATATATATATATATATATATATATATATATATATATATATATATATATATATATATATATATATATATATATATATATATATATATATATATATATATATATATATATATATATATATATATATATATATATATATATATATATATATATATATATATATATATATATATATATATATATATATATATATATATATATGTATATATATATATATATATATATATATATATATATATATATATATATATATATATATATATATATATAAACATTCTTTTTTTTTTCAAACTATTCGCCATTTCCCGTGTTAGCGAGGTAGCGTTAAGAACAGAGGACTGGCCCATTGAGAGAATATCCTCACCTGGCCCCCTTCTCTGTTCCTTCTTTTGGAAAATTAAAAAAAATATATATATATATATATATAAAATACATATATATATATATATATATATATATATATATATATATATATATATATATATATATATATATATATATATATATATATATATATATATATATGTATATATGTAAATATATATATATGTATATATACATATATATACATATATACATATATATATATATATATATATATATATATATATATATATATATATATATAATTTTTTTTTTTTTTTTTGCCGCTGTCTCCCGCGTTTGCGAGGTAGCGCAAGAAAAAACACGAAAGAAATGGCCCAACCCACCCTCATACACATGTATATACATACGTCCACACACGCAAATATACATACCTACACAGCTTTCCATGGTTTAACCCAGACGCTTCACATGCCTTGATTCAATCCACTGACAGCACGTCAACCCCGGTATACCACATCGATCCAATTCACTCTATTTCTTGCCCTCCTTTCACCCTCCTGCATGTTCAGGGCCCGATCACACAAAATCTTTTTCACTCCAACTTTCCACCTCCAATTTGGTCTCCCTCTTCTCCTCGTTCTCTCCACCTCCGACACATATATCCTCTTGGTCAATCTTTCCTCACTCATTCTCTCCATGTGCCCAAACCATTTCAAAACACCCTCTTCTGCTCTCTCAACCACGCTCTTTTTATTTCCACACATCTCTCTTACCTTTACGTTACTTACTCGATCAAACCACCTCACACCACACATTGTCCTCAAACATCTCATTTCCAGCACATCCATCCTCCTGCGCACAACTCTATCCATAGCCCACGCCTCGCAACCATACAACATTGTTGGAACCACTATTCCTTCAAACATACCCATTTTTGCTTTCCGAGATAATGTTCTCGACTTCCACACATTCTTCAAGGCCCCCGGAATTTTCGCCCCCTCCCCCACCCTATGATCCACTTCCGCTTCCATGGTTCCATCCGCTGCCAGATCCACTCCCAGATATCTAAAACACTTCACTTCCTCCAGTTCTTCTCCATTCAAACTTACGTCCCAATTGACTTGACCCTCAACCCTACTGTACCTAATAACCTTGCTCTTATTTACATTTACTCTTAACTTTCTTCTTTCACACACTTTACCAAACTCAGTCACCAGCTTCTGCAGTTTCTCACATGAATCAGCTACCAGCGCTGTATCATCAGCGAACAACAACTGACTCACTTCCCAAACTTTCTCATCCAGAACAGACTTCATACTTGCCCCTCTTTCCAAAACTCTTGCATTCACATCCCTAACAACCCCATCCATAAACAAATTAAACAACCATGGAGACATCACATCCCTACCGCAAACCTACATTCACTGAGAACCAATCACTTTCCTCTCTTCCTACACGTACACATGCCTTACATCCTCGATAAAAACTTTTCACTGCTTCTAACAACTTGCCTCCCACACCATATATTCTTAATACCTTCCACAGAGAATCTCTATCACCTCTATCATATGCCTTCTCCAGATCCATAAATGCTACATACAAATCCATTTGCTTTTCTAAGTATATCTCACATACATTCTTCAAAGCAAACACCTGATCCACACATCCTCTACCACTTCTGAAACCAAACTGCTCTTCCCCAATATGATGCTCTGTACATGCCTTCACCCTCTCAATCAATACCCTCCCATATAATTTACCAGGAATACTCAACAAACTTATACATCTGTAATTTGAGCACTCACTCTTATCCCCTTTGCCTTTGTGCAATGGCACTATGCACGCATTCCGCCAATCCTCAGGCACCTCACCATGAGTCATACATACATTAAATAAACTTACCAACCAGTCAATAATACAGTCACCCCCTTTTTAAATAAATTCCACTGCAATACCATCCAAACCTGCTGCCTTGCCGGCTTTCATCTTCCGCAAAGCTTTTACTACCTCTTCTCTGTTTACCAAATCATTTTCCCTAACCCTCGCACTTTGCACACCACCTCGACCAAAACACCCTATATATGCCACTCTATGATCAAACACATTCAACAAACCTTCAAAATACTCACTCCATCTCCTTCTCACATTACCACTACTTGTTATCACCTCCCCATTTGGGCCCTTCACTGAAGTTCCTATTTGCTCCATTGTCTTACGCACTTTATTTACCTTCTTCCAGAACATCTTTTTATTCTCCCTTTATTCTGCCTTGTTGCTCCTCTACTTTGTCAAGCTGTCAGAGGCCTATAAGGGCTTTGAGCAGAGCGATCTAAACAAGGTACGGCTTTTCTGAAGAATGGCTGCTCTCAACCATGGTCACAGCTTAAGCGTCGCGTCATGAGAAGAACCATCATAATGGAGTTGCACGGACTGTGATCCTTGCTGTGGTTACAAGAATGTTCTTCCGCCCACCAGTGATGCTACTACGTTTGTGAATCAAGAACCATCGCAATACAAACCTCGCCAGGTGGTAGAGTATCCCGCAGTGTATCGAGACAGACTTTCCCAGAACTTTTTTAAAGGGGAAGTAAATGTTTATAGTTGTGTTACTGGAGTGATAGTTTTCATACATGGTGCTTTGACAAGAAAATAGTGAAATTGGAAAAAATGTATCTTAGACATTGAAGCTTATTGATACAGTGGTTAAATTGATGAGAACTACTATTGACGTTTGTGTAAATAAGTTATACATTTCCTTTTTCCATAGCCAGAGGTTGAACCATTATGTGACATACATTTTTTTCATTTCATTTCAAGCTAGAAGTTTCAGTTTTCTAAATTATTTATTACATTTTTCATATATATATATATGTATGTGTGTGTGTGTGTGTGTGTGTGTGTGTGTGTGTGTGTGTGTGTGTGTGTATGTGCGTATGTATGTGTATGTATATATATATATGTATATATATATATACATTATCCCTGGGGATAGGGGTGAAAGAATACTTCCCACGAATTCTTCGCGTGTCGTAGAAGGCGACTGGAGGGGACGGGGGCGGGGGGCCAGAAATCCTCCACTCCTTGTATTTTTTTTTAACTTTCTAATATATATATATATATATATATATATATATATATATATATATATATATATATATATATATATATATATATATATATATATGAGTGTGGTTGAGAGAGCAGAAGAGGGCGTTTTGAAATGGTTTGGTCACATATATATATATATATATATATATATATATATATATATATATATATATATATATATATATATATATATATATATATATATATATATATATATATATATATATATATATATATATATATATGCATATATATATATATATATATATATATATATATATATATATATATGCATATATATATATATATATATATATATATATATATATATATATATATATATATATATATATATATATATATATATATATATATATATATTTATATCTATTTACTATACTTTGTCGCTGTCTCCCGCGTTTGCGAGGTAGCGCAAGGAAACAGACGAAAGAAATGGCCCAACCCCCCCCCATACACATGTATATACATACGTCCACACACGCAAATATACATACCTACACAGCTTTCCATGGTTTACCCCAGACGCTTCACATGCCCTGCTTCAATCCACTGACAGCACGTCAACCCCGGTATACCACATCGATCCAATTCACTCTATTCCTTGCCCTCCTTACACCCTCCTGCATGTTCAGGCCCCGATCACACAAAATCTTTTTCACTCCATCTTTCCACCTCCAATTTGGTCTCCCTCTTCTCCTTGTTCCCTCCACCTCCGACACATATATCCTCTTGGTCAATCTTTCCTCACTCATTCTCTCCATGTGCCCAAACCATTTCAAAACACCCTCTTCTGCTCTCTCAACCACGCTCTTTTTATTTCCACATATCTCTCTTACCCTTAAGTTACTCACTCGATCAAACCACCTCACACCACACATTGTCCTCAAACATCTCATTTCCAGCACATCCATCCTCCTGCGCACAACTCTATCCATAGCCCACGCCTCGCAACCATACAACATTGTTGGAACCACTATTCCTTCAAACATACCCATTTTTGCTTTCCGAGATAATGTTCTCGACTTCCAAACATTCTTCAAGGCCCCCAGGATTTTCGCCCCCTCCCCCACCCTATGATCCACTTCCGCTTCCATGGTTCCATCCGTTGCCAGATCCACTCCCAGATATCTAAAACACTTCACTTCCTCCAGTTTTTCTCCATTCAAACTCACCTCCCAATTGACTTGACCCTCAACCCTACTGTACCTAATAACCTTGCTCTTATTCACATTTACTCTTAACTTTCTTCTTCCACACACTTTTCCAAACTCAGTCACCAGCTTCTGCAGTTTCTCACATGAATCAGCCACCAGCGCTGTATCATCAGCGAACAACAACTGACTCACTTCCCAAGCTCTCTCATCCCCAACAGACTTCATACTTGCCCCTCTTTCCAAAACTCTTGCATTTACCTCCCTAACAACCCCATCCATAAACAAATTAAACAACCATGGAGACATCACACACCCCTGCCGCAAACCTACATTCACTGAGAACCAATCACTTTCCTCTCTTCCTACACGTACACATGCCTTACATCCTCGATAAAAACTTTTCACTGCTTCTAACAACTTGCCTCCCACACCATATATTCTTAATACCTTCCACAGAGCATCTCTATCAACTCTATCATATGGCTTCTCCAGATCCATAAATGCTACATACAAATCCATTTGCTTTTCTAAGTATTTTTCACATACATTCTTCAAAGCAAACACCTGATCCACACATCCTCTACCACTTCTGAAACCACACTGCTCTTCCCCAATCTGATGCTCTGTACATGCCTTCACCCTCTCAATCAATACCCTCCCATACAATTTACCAGGAATACTCAACAAACTTATACCTCTGTAATTTGAGCACTCACTCTTATCCCCTTTGCCTTTGTACAATGGCACTATGCACGCATTCCGCCAGCGTTTTGAAATGGTTTGGTCACATGGAGAGAATGAGTGAGGAAAGATTGACCAAGAGGATATATATGTCGGAGGTGGAGGGAACGAGGAGAAGTGGGAGACCAAATTAGAGGTCGAAAGATGGAGTGAAAAAGATTTTGAGCGATCGGGGCCTGAACATGCAGGAGGGTGAAAGGCGTGAAAGGAATAGAGTGAATTGGAGCGATGTGGTATACCGGGGTCGACGTGCTGTCAATGGATTGAACCAGGGCATGTGAAGCGTCTGGGGGACACCATGGAAAGTTCTGTGAGGCCTGGATATGGAAAGAGAGCTGAGGTTTCGGTGCATTATCACATGACAGGTAGAGACTGAGTTTGAACGAATGTGGCCTTTGTTGTCTTTTCCTAGCGCTATCTCGCACACATGAGGGGAGAGGGGTTTGTTATTTCATGTGTGGCGAGGTGGCGATGGGAATGAATAAAGGCAGACAGAATGAATTATGTACATGAGTATATATGTATATGTCTGTGTGTGTATATTTATGTATACGTTGAGATGCATAGGTGTGTATATTTGCCTGTGTGGACGTGTATGTATATACATGTGTATGTGGGTGGGTTGAACAATTCTTTCGTCTGTTTCCTTGCGCTAACTCGCTAACGCGGGAGACAGCGACAAAGCAAAATAATATATATATATATATATATATATATATATATATATATATATATATATATATATATATATATTTTTTTTTTTTTTTTTTTTTCCTATGAGTCCACGTGGAAAATGAGACACGATAAATTCCCAAGTGCACTTTCGTGTAATAATCACATCATCAGGGGACACACAAGTGAGAAATATAACAGTCAGTTGATATACAACGAAGAGACGTAGCTAGGACGCCAATTGGTAAGCCCCCAAGTTATGTTATCCAATATCAAGCTACTGTGCCATACGTACTAAATATATGGTGCTGATGATCCATTCTTTGAAAACTAGGTACATTATGATAACGAAAGTAAAACGACATCAGGGTGCACAGTTTCTACGGTTTAATGAGTTTGCAGTGTACGTACATACTGGAACCAGATATATCTTAGATTTCCCTCTTTTTGACTTTAGTTCTCACCGCTGCAGTGCGTATTTAGAGCAGAGAGCGCTAATAAAATTTGGGACGTGCAACAAATTCCTGAAAACGCAGAAGCCGCCATAAGTGGAAGCCCGGCCTCCAGACTTTTACGTGACTAACATTCATAAGATCTTCCTGGGCTGCAGGAGTGGGGCAGTATGTCGGCGGGAAAATAATGAGCAATCTGCTGCTGCTAAATGTGCACAGAGGTGGTAGAAAAAATAAATGTATATATATATATATATATATATATATATATATATATATATATATATATATATATATATATATATATATATATATATATATATATATATATATATATATATATATATGTATATATATATATATATATATATATATATATATATATATATATATATATATATATATATATATATATATATATATATATATATATATATATATATATATATATATCACCGGGGATAGGGTACAAAGAATACTTCCCACGCATCCCTCACGTGTCGTAGAAGGCGACTAAAGGGTACGGGAGCGGGGCTGCAAACCCTCCCCTCCCTTGTATTTAACTTTCTAAAAGGGGAAACAGAAGTAGTCAAGTAGGGAGTGCTCATCCTCCTCGAAGGTTCAGACTGGGGTGTCTAAATGTTTGTGGATGTCACCAAGATGAGAAAAAAAAGGAGAGATAGGTAGTATGTTTGAGGAAAGGAGCCTGGATGTTTTGGCTCTGATTGAAACGAAGCACAAGGGTAAAGGGGAAGAGTGTTTTGGGAATGTCTTGGGAGTAAAGCTCAGGGGTTAGTGAGATGACAAGAGCAAGGGAAGGAGTAGCACAACTCCTGAAACAGGAGTGGTGGGAGTATGCGATAGAGTGTAAGAAAGTACACTCTAGATTGATATGGGTGAAACTGAAAGTGGATGGAGAGAGATGGGTGATTATTGGTGCATATGCACCTGGGCATGAGAAGAAAGATAGGTCATGAGAGGCAAGTGTTTTGCGAGCAGCTGAGTGAGTTTGTTAGTAGTTTTGATGCACGAGACCGGGTTATAGTGATGGGTGATTTGAATGCAAAGGTGAGTAATGTGGCAGTTGAGGGAATAATTGGTGTACAAGGGGTGTTCAGTGTTGTAAATGGAAATGGTGAGGAGATTGTAGATTTATGTGCTGAAAAAGGACTGGTGATTGGGAATACCTGGTTTAAAAAGCGAGATATACATAAGTATACGTATGTAAGTAGGAGAGATGGCCAGAGAGCGTTATTGGATTACGTGTTAATTGATAGGTGCGCGAAAGAGAGGCTTTTGGATGTTAATGTGCTGAGAGGTGCAACTGGAGGGGTGTCTGATCATTATCTTGTGGAGGCGAAGGTGAAGATATGTAGAGGTTTTCAGAAAATAAGAGACAATGTTGGGGTAAAAAGAGTGGGGAGAGTAAGTGAGCTTCGGAACGAGACTTGTGTGAGGAAGTACCAGGAGAGACTGAGTACAGAATGGAAAATGGTGAGAACAAAGGAGGTAAGGGGAGTGGGGGAGGAATGGGATGTATTTAGGGAAGCAGTGATGGCTTGCGCAAAAGATGCTTGTGGCATGAGAAGCGTGGGAGGTGGGCAGATTAGAAAGAGTAGTGAGTGGTGGGATGAAGAGGTAAAATTATTAGTGAAAGAGAAGAGAGAGGCATTTGGACGATTTTTGCAGGGAAATAATGCAATGACTGGGAGATGTATAAAAGAAAGAAGCAGGAGGTCAAGAGAAAGGTGCTGGAGGTGAAAAAGAGGGCAAATGAGCATTGGAGTGAGAGAGTATCATTAAATTTTAGGGAGAATAAAAAGATGTTTTGGAAGGAGGTAAATAAAGTGCCTAAGACAAAGGAACAAATGGGAACTTCAGTGAAGGGGGCTAATGGGGAGGTGATAACTAGTGGTGATGTGAGAAAGAGATGGAGTGAGTATTTTGAAGGTTTGTTGAATGTGTTTGATGATAGAGTGGCAGATATAGGGTGTTTTGGTCGAGGTGGTATGCAAAGTGAGAGGGTTATGGAGAATGTTTTGGTAAACAGAGAAGAGGTAGTAAAAGCTTTGCGGAGGAAGAAAGCCGGCAAGGCAGCGGGTTCGGATGGTATTGCAGTGGAATTTTTTGAAAAGTGGTGATTGTATTGTGCACTGGTTGGTAAGGTCATTTAATGTATGTATGACTCATGGTGAGGTGCCTGAGGATTGGCGGAATGCTTGCATAGTGCCATTGTACAAAGGCGAAGGGGATAAAAGCGAGTGCTCAAATTACAGAGATATAAGTTTGTTGAGTATTCCTGGGAAATTGTATGGGAGGGTATTGATTGAGCGGGTGAAGGCATGTACAGAGTATCAGATTGGGGAAGAGCAGTGTGGTTTCAGAAGTGGTAGAGAATGTGTGGATCAGGTGTTTGCTTTGAGGAATGTATGTGAGAAATACTTAGAAAAATAAATGGATTTGTAGGTAGCATTTATGGATCTGGAGAAGGCATCTGATAGAGTTGATAGAGGTGCTCTGTGGAAGGTGTTAAGAATATATGGTGTGGGAGGCAAGCTGTTAGAAGCAATGAAAAGTTTTTTATCGAGGATGTAAGGCATGTGTACGTGTAGGAAGAGAGGAAATTGAATGGTTCTCAGTGAATGTAGGTTTGGGGCAGGGGTGTGTGATGTCTTCTTGGTTGTTTAATTTGTTTATGGATGGGGTTGTTAGAGAGGTAAATGCAAGAGTTTTGGAAAGAGGGGCTAGCGTGCAGTCTGTTGTGGATGAGAGCTTTGGAAGTGAGTCAATTGTTGTTCGCTGATGATACAGCGCTGGTGGCTGATTCATGTGAGAAACTGCAGAAGCTGGTGACTGAGTTTGGTAAAGTGTGTGAAAGAAGAAAGCTGAGAGTAAATGTGAATAAGAGCAAGGTTATTAGGTACAGTAGGGTTGAGGAACATGTCAATTGGGAGGTAAGTTTGAAGGGAGAAAAACTGGAGGAAGTAAAATGTTTTAGATATCTTGGAATGGATTTGGCAGCGAATGAAAGAATGGAAGCGGAAGTGAATCATAGGGTGGGGGAGGGGGGCGAAAGTTCTTGGAGCGTTGAAGAATATGTGGAATTCGAGAACATTATCTCGGAAAGCAAAAATGGGTATGCTTGATGGAATAGTGGTTCCAACAATGTTATATGGTTGCGAGGCATTGCTTATAGATAGTTTTGTGCGGAGGAGGGTGGATATGCTGGAAATGAGATGCTTGAGGACAATATGTGGTGTGAGGTAGTTTGATCGCGTAAGTAGTAATAGGGTAAGAGAGATGTGTAGTTGAGAGCAGAGGAGGGTGTGTTGAAATGGTTTGGTCACATGGAGAGAATGAGTGAGGAAAGATTGGCAAAGAGGATATATGTGTCAGTGGTGGAGCGAACGAGGAGAAGTGGGAGACCAAATTGGAGGTGGAAAGATGGAGTGAAAAAGATTTTGAGTGATCGGGGCCTAAACTTGCAAGAGGGTGAAAGGCGTGCAAGGAATAGAGTGAATTGGAACTATGTGGTATACCGGGGTCGACGTGCTGTCAGTTGATTGAACCAGGGCATGTGAAGCGTCTGGGGTAAACTATGGAAAGTTCTGTGGGGCCTGGATGCGGAAAGGGAGCTGTGGTTTCGGTGCATTATTACATGACAGCTAGAGACTGAGCGTGAACGAATGTGGCCTTTGTTGTCTTTCCTAGCGCTACCTCGTGCACATGCGGAGGGAGGGGGGTTGTTATTTCACGTCTGACGGGGTGGCGATGGGAATGAATAAAGGCAGACAGTATGAATTATGTACATGTGTATATATGTATATATCTGTGTGTGTGTATATATATATATATATATATATATATATATATATATATATATATATATATATATATATATATATATATATATATATATATATGTATACGCTGAGATGTATAGGTACGTATATTTGCGTGTGTGGACGTGTATGTATATACATGTGTATGTGGGTGAATAGGGCCATTCTTTCGTCTGTTTCCTTGCGCTACGTCGCTAACGCGGGAGACAGCGACAAAGCAAAATAAATAAAATAAATCATATATATGTATATACATATATATATATATATATATATATATATATATATATATATATATATATATATATATATATATATATATATATATATATATATATATATATATATATATATGTCTTTAACCCAAAAGTTGTTTGTACTTTGCACCAGTTCTTTATAAAGAGTTCTGTTTGCACGTGGCAGTTTTTCTTTAGAAACAAAGTTGTTTGCAAGAGGAAGAACTTATCTGAAATCAAAGTGGCAGCATTTCTTTAGAATCAAAATTCTTTGCTCATAGTAGAATTTCTCTCGAAAGAAATGTGTTTGCCTCTAGCAGCATTTTTTTACAAACAAAATCGTTTGCACGTGACAGCATTTGCTCCGAAACAAGGTTGCTTGCACTTTGCATCTTTTCTTTAGGAAGAATGATGCTTTTGGGTGGGTGCACTTTTAGAAAAAAAAAATTCACTGCACGCAGTTTTTTCCGTAACAATGCTGTTTGCACGTTACATTTTTTTTTTTTCAGAAACAAAGGTGTTAGGCAGTATTTCTTTAGAGGCAAAGCTGTTTACACGTGGCAGCTTTTCTCTCGAAACGTTACATCATTTCTTCAGATACAAATATGTCCGCAGATGACAGCATTTCTTCAGAAACAACGTTGTTTGCACGTTGTAGGATTTCTTCAGATACAAAGTTGACAGCACGTAGCAGCATTTCTTTAGATAGAACGGTGTTTGCACGTAGCAGCATTTCTATAGAAACAAAATCGAATACACTTAGAACACCTCAAGAAGAGAAGAGATGTTTGCAGATACCACTGAAAAACTCGAGAACACTTGGGATAGAAATGGAAGGAAAGGAAGTGAGGCCCCACGAGAGTGAAACAACCTCCCTACATGCACACAAAATGGTGCTAACAGGAAGACAGATATACAGACGGATATACGTTGTGAGAAAAGCCCTTAATGAATGACAGTGTCCTCTGCATAACTCATGTGTAGGCACATGTGTGTTACGCAAACATTTCAAGCAGTGTTCTTGACGTGGGTTTTCGACTGCTTGCTGTTAAGCAGTGGATCCTCTCATATATTTCTGAATAACCTCCTGATACTATTCCATGAAAACTTGATACGACCTGAAGCTTAAAGGTCCCCCTTGTATCTAAACGTGAAAGAATCGTAGCAACGTCTGGAAGTGTTCGAGTGGAACTGAACTGAACAGAGGTATCTAATTTCCGGGGCGTCAGAGGTAATACTGAAGAATCTCCACGTCTTTCCTCAAGAATTGCTGCGTCGTTGTAATTCGGTGCCTGAGAGAGTGCGTTGTACTGGGTGAAGGTGGCAGGCTGATGGGCTTCATGGTTGAGCGAATGCGCGTGGGAGATGGGTTGGAGACTGCTGGCCAGCTGGGCGTGGATGGTGGGCCGAGCACAGCTGGTGGGTTAGGCGTTGATGTTGGGCTAGGCGTGGGTGGTTGGACTGGGTGCGGATGGCGGACTGGACGTGGTGGTTGGTGGCTGGATATGGATGGTGGACTGGGTGAGGGTTGTGGGCTGGGAGCATGTGGTGGGCTGGGTGCGGGGATGGACGTGGTTGGTTGAACGTGGGTAATGGCCTGGATGCAGGAGGCAGGCTGGAGGTGGATTGTCTGCTGGGAACGGAAGGTGGGCTGGGTAGGAGAGGTAGGCTAGGAGTGGGTGGAGGGATAGGCGTGGGTAGTAAGCTAAGTGAGGATGGTAGGCTGGGGGAGTCATTGGCTGGGCGTGGGTGGTGGGCTGGGGGAGGATGATAGGCTGGGCGTGGATGGTGATCTGGGGAAGAGTGGTGTGTAGGCTGGTGTACAGTGGCGGCAGCTGGGGGCCCTAGCGTCAGCTGGTGTGTTGTTGACCTGAGCAGCGCGGGTGAACACGACAGGAGCAAAACAACGTTCAACCTACAACATGTGTCTGTACCACCGCTGCCGTGTGCACGTAACACTTCATAACATAAGTGTTACACAGTAACGCTGTTTGAAGAAACAATACATTATCCAGTGTCATATGTACATATCTTGTACATCAACTTCTTGTGTACATCATAGCAATCTGTACATAGCAACCTGCTGGACCAAGCATGACTGTATGACTACCTTAGCTTGTCCATCATGACTACAATTGTTCCCTGGAATCATAATGACTCTAACAGTCCCAAGGGCCCAGTCTGTTCACGTACAGCAGTCATTATAGCCTTTTCCAGGACTAACTATGGCTGCTCAGTTGTCACTAGACCAATCATGATTTCGTAACTTCCTCAGACGCAATAAGACTGCATCCAAATTATTTGTTTGAATTTCCTACGACTGGTTATACCTGTTTGACTGTCGTCAGCATAAGGTGACCCACTAACTGCATCCAGAAGTGACCTAATACTATCTGAAAGTCTTCTGACAAAGTTTCCAACTAATTATGAACTTGCTACAGGCAGCTCCTCCAAGTTTATATGAAGGACCCATGAGTGAAGGTCCAATCAACTTTGCTGTGAACAGCTTCGTCGCCGACGGAGCTTATCTTCAACAGATGGTCACATCCGCTACATGCACGCCCACCTGCACCGAATATCTTTCAGGACTTAAGCAGTGGCATTTTCCAATCTCCCTGAAAATTTTCGGCAGGACATTTGCTGAACAGCAAGAAACACGGAGACAGTGAGGGTAGCAAGAAAGCTGCAGCACAGTCAGACAACAAAGTGTCTCACCGAGATTGTATGTCGTGCAGGATAATGGAAAGTTTTCATTCTGGATGTGAGAGGAAAATCAGAGACTAGGAAGATGGTGAATGTGACATGTCAGAGGCACCACCATGAGGCATCTCAAATGATTCAGTACGTTCAGCCAAGTTGGCCTATACACCTCTGTAGTGTTCAACCTGGGTTTCAGAAAGGTCGTTATTTTCTCTGGGTACTAAACTGAAGAAAGCGATGTGTTCTCCCTGGTCTTGTACTGATTTCCTTTACAAAATCATGTACAGTCATTTGATGAAGTTTTAGAATTTTGTTTTATGCAGAGAATAATATTCAGTGTTGCTAGTAAGAAGAGTAATGTCTTATCTGTATATTCCTATAACCTCCATATCACACTTTTATGGGACACTTTAATGAAATGGTCACATCACTTGCGTATATAAAGATAGCAGTGGTAATATGTAGAAGACAGAGGTCTATGATTTAAGCATTAGCAAACTGATAGTTGGAACTGAGGAGTGATATACCCAGTTAAATGATGTGTCGCATGACGAAATAAAATTTGTGAACATGAATGAGTAGGAACATTTAAACTTAAACATTTATTGATAAGAAAGATATTGGGCCAATTACAGAAGTCATATAACATTACGGAAGGGGGAGGGGGAGGGTGGAGAATCTAATGTACAAGGGAACTGAAAGTATTTAGATATTTAGTTAGATAGTATTTTGAGTGGGATAGAGGATCATAAACCTTACATTACCTGTATCACCAAATTGGGTTACTATGAAGCTATTTGGTTTCCTATAGTCAGCTCAGGTTATTTCAAGATTCCTTGATATCATTTGTCCTCTGAAATGATTTGACAAAGACTGAATGTCTCTTTCCTGCCATTTTTAGCAGTATGGGAAGAGGCTTCTAAATCTTTCCTCCAGTATTCAGTATCTTTGTGGGGGAACCGAGAGGAGGGGGGGGTATGCCTTCGTATGACTTTCTACTAATAGAAACTTACATCACATCCTTTTAATCTGAGCTGATTTCTGTAGAAATTAGGAAAATTCTTTTTGGCTTGTGTTACTCTAGACTGTGATCCAGATCTTCAGACATCCTGATTTTTAAGAGGGTTGTCTCGCTTCAGTTCGTTCTAACGCCATTATTGTAACATCTATTGGTAGCAGTATATATATATATATATATATATATATATATATATATATATATATATATATATATATATATATATATATATATATATATATATATATATAAATATATATATATATATATATATATATATATATATATATATATATATATATATATATATATATATATATATATATATATATATATGAACAATATTTACTTGTTAAATCTAATTCTCTATCAGATCATTGATATATATATATATATATATATATATATATATATATATATATATATATATATATATATATATATATATATATATATATATATATATATATATATATATATATATATGAACAATATTTACTTGTTAAATCTAATTCTCTATCAGATCATTGATTATGGACTTTACATGGGTTGCAGTGGGATCCTTGGGTGTTTGTACGGTCCCTTCAACCCAGGAAACGATGATTCCATTCCACACATACAGTAACTGTAATCATCAATTATATGTTGATCCAAAGTTTTTTGGGTACTGATAGAGAGAGATCTCAACTCTGCTAAAACAGTTTCAGACCTGTAGGAACACAAGGAATCTATCTTGCTTCAGGATATTTGAACCTCTACCTTTTTTCTTTGGTGGTTTGGAACATCTTTTTCCGATGTCTCTTTATTGTCTTAGTTTTGATTTACATTTTCCTCTACTATATACACTATCCAAAGTTTGGATGGATTGTCTTCTCCACGAAGCAACATGACAACCTTCAATTTATTAGCACCTACATTTTGTAGCTCTCCATTACTTTTTTCGATCTTTTTACATAAATTCTGTAACAGTTATTGCTTTTGGTGTTAAGCTTGCGTTACTAATCATCCCACTTCTGTCTTCTATGTTTCTGCTGTTGTGAATTGGGTCTCCTGTAAACCTTGATTGGAATCTTAGTTGTCTCATACTGTTCTAAAACATCAGTAGGAGATTCTCTTCACCTTCAGTTCACAGAGTCATTATAACTATACAGCGCTCTAAAAGATGTCGGTAATTTTCAAAAGGCAACCATCATCACATCAACTTTATGTGAAATGAAGTATTATGCTCCAACTGATGTATCAACAGCAAAGTCTGAAGCTATCTGAACATATGGTATCCAAGCATCCCTAATTTTGCTATAAGAGAAATTCGATCTCTTTTAAGTATTCTTATACTTAGATCTGTCTTTTTATATCTATTCTGTTAAAGGAATGATATGTATCTAAAGATATTTCTTATATATTTGGAAGGTTTACTCACATGTTACATGAAGTAGATATTAAATTCCTTTCCATTACTGTCGACAAATACCACAGGAATGATGTGTAATATGATGCTATAGTCCTTAAATACTTCACTTGAGAAGGTTACTTATCTGGTACTGGAAGCAATTCATAGCATATGGAAGGATAAACGTCTATGTCTGCAATACGTCAGATATTCTACTTGAAGACTTTCCGATGTGGGATCACTTGTAGGTTAAGTTGGCATCTGGATGATGGTGATGTTGTATGTCCTTCGTGGATGACACAGGCAGGACATTATTCTTTATACTTGATGACCGACTCGGCAGATCATTATTACTCAGAGGGAGCTAACTAAACTCTTCTGCCAGTTTTAAGTGATTTCCTTTCTCTATATCAATTTCACTTGACGCTGAGCAGCGTGGGATTGTTGAAGATATTCATCAGAAAAGTAGAAATGTCCTTCTGGTAGGCCAAAATCCCTACAACCGTGCCATCTCCTTTCTCAGTGCAGACTAGCAAATTAATCTCATGGTTCAATAACAGACGTTACTTGATGCCCTTTAGAACCGCAGGGAAAGAATCATTATCCATCTGGACCCCTCACACGCAGTACATAAGAACTTGACCATTGTATAAACAACTTGATTAACGAGAAATAACACGTCGTATAAACTTCGTCATGATATATGCAGATATAAATGGTATGTTATAAGCGAGGAGTCGTTAACAATTGGCCCAGGTGTAACAAGAGATTGTTGAGTGACACATATTCTTGTTCGTGTCGCTGTTGAGCTACATCTGAAATGACGTTTTCATTGCCAAAAGGTTTCATTGGCAAAAGTGGAAATGTTCCAGAGTTCTTGTCAGGTAATACCCTCATGCCTCTTTCGGTGTCGTTACGTTCTAAAGTTTAATCTCTCTAAGAGTCAGGAGTAATTACCACGAGTAGAATTTCACTGAGACTGTTCACAAGAGCTGGAGAAAAATATAGGGAATCTAAACTCATTTACGCCAAAGTCTGGACCAGTATCAAGGCACAGAATTTCGATTCGCATTTTCAGCCTTCTAGTGATTCATTAAATTGTTTCACTTCTCAAATTATTACTTTCATAACAATAACCAGTTATGAGTATAAGTTTGCGTCACCCCATTTCCTTATTCCAGTTCATAAAACAAAAGGAAAAGTAACATCAACGATATCAACCTAATTTGTGCACTCAACGCTGGTCATATGTAAAACTGTGGTTATCTTAAGCATGATGATATCAATTGATCCCAGTGCAAGAACTTTCTTGTTAAGTATCTCGAGAGAATTCAGTGATAGAGAACAAGTTATGTTACATATAACATATTTAGGGGAGACATCATCTGGACCATGGGCCTGTTATGTCATTTCTGTCAATTGCTATATATTCCAAGACTTCATCTCCCTCTCACTTTGGTGATGCTGGTGCATAAACTTTCCTCCACAGTGAAAACGCTTTCGATTTTATAATTCATCGTCCTCACATTTAGCCTCATCATCCTCATGAATTTTTCAGTCCCTTAGCCTGATTAGATGCCCTTTCACCGAGAGTTTGTTCCTGATGAACTGATGGAAAAAAGTTTTAGATTGTCTTTTGTTTTGTCCGGAGTGCTTTTATTTAAAAATCTCTCCCCCTCCTCCTCTTCATTACTTACTCTGCAATACTCACTCATTCCTTGCTATATGCTGTTTGGCAGCAGTGTTGTATGAATCTCCTTAGTACATGCCTGACCTCTCTCGCTTTATGATGTCTCCTAGTGAACCATATCTGCGCTATGATCATTTTTCCCTATGGACCATCAGAGGTATCCACGTCCTGACCCCTTTAGTGTATATCTCACAAAACTTTCAAACCTCTGTGGTACTGGTTCGTAATATTACTGCAGAGCTCCGTCTCCCAACCAGCACTCTCAGAGAACTATCACTGTTCCTGTGCCCACGTCTGACCCCCACCTTCTTGCGTCCTACGTCACTACATATACCTACACAAGCAGTGTATGATCATTCTTTACAGTGGGAGCATCCATTCCACTTCATATGATCTGTTTCCACGATACAGTGTGTTAAAAACAGTGTCGAGATGACGTATCTTCACCTCTAATTCTCATATACATGATACGTTGATGCAAGAGGTCTCAGCGGCTATGTTTGCAGAATATGTTGCCCGAGTTGTCATATGTTCCATATAAGACAGGGTGGTAGGGATACTACTGCTAGAAGCAAACATCATAAATATACTGGAAGACTAGGACAGATTTCTAGTGCCTTGAATGTCCACATTAGACATAACAACAGCTGTATTGATTAATGTTGAGTTTTCTGAGTATGCCATCAAGAGAAATATCATTGAATCTTTTCTTATTAAGAATACATAGACTTTTAACATGAATATAAGTGAAAAACTGAATAACTTTGCCGCAGGCAAAATTTGCATGTAACTTATTTTGTTTTGAACGTGTAATGAAATTTTATGACAGGCACAGTGCCCGACCCGACTACCAAAAGCCACACACATGTGACAAGAAATAGCATTTTTCATATATATATATATATATATATATATATATATATATATATATATATATTACAAATTTCCTGTACGCAGCACTCAGTATCTGCTTTGACACTTGACTAAAGATGAACCTGGATGGTCTTATATAAGTGAACGTTATAAGTTTAACGAAAATGAATAAGTTATTCACACAAGGAAGAATGGTTGTGGTTGTGATATGGTCAAAGGCGAGAAATAATTGTCTAATCTTATGACACGTATCTAACCATCAAACCAGCAATTTGGTCAATGTATGTCTCCTAGAATTTAGAAAATCGTGCGGTGGTCTGATGGCGGGTCTGGTAATTTATTTCCAACCTTCATTTATGTATTTCATGACTCATATACAAAAAATGATACTAGGTTTCCCGTAAAAGGTAAATAAGATTTACCTCACATTCATTCCACGTCCATTTGGTTAAAAACAGACCAGCAAAATCAGGAACTTAAACGTACATAACTCCCAACACTGTGGTTCCTACAGGGAAGCCAGTAATGGTGTACGTTTCCCTCAGATACTTTCATGATACTCTCCCTTTAGAGTAGTTTATGGCACCGCCGCATCACAGCTTTCCTTTACACCTTATCTCTGCGGGACTAGGAAGTGCTTGGAGATAGTTACGACCCATCAAGTCGAAGTAACTTTCCCGTAGCTTGAAGACTGCCAACAGTGTCCTTATAGCTTAGCATATGACCTGGTTACAGAGTGAACACTAGAATCATAGTGAGGCTGAACCGTTGTTTGGGTAAGACACTATAATGAAGGAATACTATTTATACTTCACGCACAAGTTACACATTTCTGCTCCACTCATAGGTGTTAGTTTGCAGGTTTTCTGACTGTGACTCTAAGTACCTATTCATGATTGTTATCATGGTGCACTAGGGTTTAGAGCTGTGGTCATACATCCTTTATTGATAGAGTAACTGTGCAAGAAAAAGCTGTCACTGTCGCCATGAATACTCTCCACTACCATGAGAATAAGGTATGTAGAAAAGAGAGCTGCTGTCATGTCTGTTAATAATGTTCTATGATAAACTCTCCGTATGTGGGTAAAGCTGCCTTCACGTATGCTACCTTGTGCCATGATAATGGTATCTACATAGAGGGGAACAGTTATGATCCTGAATTCTACCCTTCGTCTGGCATTAGAACATGGAATTGGGGAGCTGCTACAACTATACCACTTCTTCTCAGCTTAGGTTAGACTGAAAAAGGGCAACGTTAGAGAAAGGGAGAAATGAAAAATGATTGACAAGCAGGGACCTATATAGTTGACATCTAAAAGGAGGAAATGGGAGACTTAAATATATAGAGCAACGTTGTCTGGATGGCGTTTTAGATCTTTCACACAATTTCGCAAGTGTCCAGTCTAGGAACTGGTTCAGATTTCTGGTTGTTTAAGTGCGAAGTGATAACTCTTGCACCTCCAGTACAACAAGCTGGCCATTGTCTAACATCCTTCTATCTTTCTCCATCAGCTCAATATCCAAGATCGAAGTCACTGGTGAAGAACAGCTGCGAACGACTGCATCATTCACGTAATTACATTCAAGTTTGTCCATGTGTTATCATTATGACATTACCTTTCATGAATGATATATTAACGAACTCCATGTCTGATGCTCATACCACGAGAACAGTCACCACAACGCTCATTTCTAGAAACTGTATATAAGTATCTTAAATTCGTCCAGTGAAATTCAATCCCTTCCTCTAGCTACCTCCTTTGCTCTTTATACCCTGAAGTACTTCTTTTGTTTAAGAAATTAATTCTTAATGGTACCTAATTAGCTGGTGCAGACAATTAAGAGGATTAGAATACAGAGCGTGGTGGGAGTTGGGGGGACATATGTCTGACCATATGTAGGATCTCTGTTGACTGCTTCTCCTGCTCTTTGGTTCGATTGGCATACTGCAGGTGGGTGTCGTCATACACCCTGCTTATACAATGTAGCCAACAGATCCTCCTTACAGTGTGATGCTGTTCCTTCCTCAGTGGCGGGAACCAGGTATTAGTGTTGATGTACTCGGCATATGATGGTCATTGACGAGAGACGTGTTGCTACAGTGACTGACTCATGTGTGTGTGTGTGTGTGTGTGACTGTGGGAAAATATGATGTGACCTCAGTGATGCAGGCCAGACCATGTGCATGTTTGAGGGGCATGTTGACATATGTGTGAACATCCTGATGTATGAGTAACGATGGTCATACATGAATGACTGAGGGAATAGACGAGTGACACCGACGACTTATGAGTGACTGTGGGCCAGCAGCAGTTACTGCGGAAGAAGCATTAGTAAAGTAACTGTGGTGGTGCACGAATGACCATAATAATGAGTTTATAGTGAGTTGTGAGTGACAGTATTCATCCGTGTGACCATCATGATGCATGAGTGACAGTCGCTACATGAGTAACCATAGTGCTGCCTGATTAACGATGATGAGTGCATGAGTGACCATAGTCAAGAATGAATGACTGTGGTGGTACATGAGTGACCGAGAAATACCTTGCCGATCGTATGAGAGGATGAGTTACTATATGAGTGACCGCTGGACAGCAAGAGTGGACGCAAAGACAAATACGTAGTGTAATGTAACCATAGACCATGCCACCCCTCACTTTATAATGTCCTCCTCTCTGAAAATAGTTGATGTTCTCCACATCTCGTAAGATACTACTATTCCCCATGTGTTTTCCACCATCATTCTAGTATTGAGATGCGATATTCTATTTTCAGTGCTACTGATCCAGCTGGAATGCAAAGCTCCTCAAAACTCTTGCAATGTTGCATTTATGAAAAAATATTTAGCCAAGGTGAGCCGTATTATCAAACTGTTCTTCCTGCGCACATAGTGGACGGGATAACGTTATGTTGGTTACGGTACGCGAGAGAAAAATCGGCAAAGGGATTACTCTAAGTGGATTACACTGACAAGCACTGGCTATTGTTAACGTTTCGTGGAACAACTAAGATATCAACTTGGATTTGCGTCAAATATACATTTGAAAGTATTTTCCTGTTCTCACTTGTCCGATTTTGTTGCAGTAGAGCTTCTTCGACAAACTCTTTCAGTGTAAACAGGTCAAACGAACACACAGAC
This sequence comes from Panulirus ornatus, assembly GCF_036320965.1. Taxonomy (NCBI): domain Eukaryota; kingdom Metazoa; phylum Arthropoda; class Malacostraca; order Decapoda; family Palinuridae; genus Panulirus; species Panulirus ornatus. Next base: position 20,633,977 of record NC_092237.1, on the reverse strand, counting down.
GAATGCAATTGACCCCCACGACCGAACAGTAGACAGCCATGCTAAGATGGGCACAGGTATTGTAATTTGATAACGAGTCAATAGGCTCTCTATAGATGGTCGATGAGGAGGTATTCTCAGGTAGGCTGTACCCAGGCAGTCATCGAAAAGCAATGGCATGAAAGTGATTCATACAAGGATAATGGTATAGCTTAGATACCCAGACGAATTACATGATTTCATATGTTAAAACAATATTTTATTTTCATGTACTCATTTAGAATAATACTAAAACCAAGTCTTGACCTCCGAGAAACTCCTGGACTGTGATTTTTTTTTTTTGTTTTGATATTATCTTCTTCAATGGAGATTCTAGGTAAAGAAGCTTGTGATTCCATTGCCCAAGGTGCACGTGAAGAATAAGGATACCTAGTATGAGATCATTATCATACCATTAAGGGCGTGTGACAGTAAGGGGCCCAAACAGAAGATTAATCAGACGATAACAGAAGGAAACGTTCACTGCGACTTACGCATTCCAAGTGGAGATGGTTAAGTCAAAGCTGAAACACTTTCTTGTAAAAAGGTAAGAAGGCTACGATGGTCGACTGATTCAAGACTCCATGAAATAGATCATTAAAGACCACGCTTTCTGCGTTCACAGATTGTCCAGCCAGAAGCATTCAGTAACTTGATGTTTGGCCAAATTGCCAACACGATTCTATCTTTTTTCTTAGATGCAAAGAACCCGAAAGTACTTCCACTAAATCATTAAGAGTTTATTGAATCAAAATATCTCATTCAAAAAAAAGAAATCAGGTGATTGAACGATTTCTCTTTTTTCACCTAAAATATAAGCACCAGTAGTAAAACAAAATTAGATATAGGAGGACGTGGAAGGGAAAGCTATTCAAAGAAATTACGAGGAGGGAAGTTCCACGTACTGTATGTGTGTGCAGATAATGAGCAAGGTAGAAGAGGGACACGTCTTGCACCGTTTGGTCTTTTGTAGCTCAGCACAGTGTAAGAACGTGTGTCACACAACGACAATGAAACTATCCGTGGTGTCTACGCCACCAGTAGTTCCGGGTCAGAGTGATACATACATGATAACGAGGAAGACTGACCTGGAGCCAAAATGAAACGACACGAAAAGTTGTGATATATGGAAATAATCATTCATTGTTGTTTGTTTTCACTACCGTTTGCTCAGAGTATCATCCCACAATTGTTGCTTGATATCACAGTGGAAAATAGTGTTCACATTACAGAGGGGCAGTGCAGTTAGAAAACGGGAGGGAAATGTCCAAGTTTGCCACAGGGAACGCTTCATGCATATTCTGGATGTGACCTGACCTCTGTTTTAGTTAGCAAGGAGAAGTTCTCGCCTTTGACGACTTTGAGAGAAAATTAGCAATTCATTTATATTTTTTCTTCACAAGACACTTATGATGCGCAGGGCACCGTGTCTGGAACATTTCATGCTTTACTTGAACCACAAGACTACGAAATACCACGCCAAGATGTTGGGTCTTGAACACTTCCTTGACCAGGATTAGCTCTTATCCAGCTCGATGAGATGTGAATAAACATTCTAGTTCCTGGTAAAGCATGATGAGAGAGAGAGAGAGAGAGAGAGAGAGAGAGAGAGAGAGAGAGAGAGAGAGAGAGAGAGAGAGAGAGAGAGAGAGAGAGAGAGAGAGAGAGAGAGAGAGAGAGAGAGAGAGAGAGAGAGAGAGTGCCAGTGTGCCAAGCTGCTTGTTGGACTGGGTGATGGAAGAACTGCAGGATGCAGCAGTGAGGGAGGAGGACTTTATTGAGTTCATGAACCTGCTTTGTATGGCTCTTTATCATACCAGTTTAAATATAGGGTGTTTGGGATATACCTCTGGAGATTCAGTCGTAAGATATAATGCCACAAAAGATGCTTGTGGCATGAGAAGCGTGGGAGGAGGGCAGATTAGAAAGGGTAATGAGTGGTGGGGTGAAGAAGTAAGACCATGAGTGAAAGAGAAGAGAGAGGCATTTGGACGATTTTTGCAGGGAAATAGTACAAATGACTGGGAGATGTATTAAAGAAAGAGGCAGGAGGTCAAGAGAAAGGTGCAAGAGGTGAAAAGGAGGGCAAATGAGAGTAGGGGTGAGAGAGTATCATTAAATTTTAGGCAGAATAAAAAGATGTTTTGGAAGGAGGTAAATAAATTGCGTTAGATAAGAGAACAATTGGGAACATCGGTGAAGGGGGCAAAGGGGAGGTAATAACAAGTAGTGGTGATGTGAGAAAGAGATAGAGTGAGTAATCTGAAGGTTTCTTGAATGTGTTTGATGATAGAGTGGCAGATATAGGGTGTTTTGGTCGAGGTGGTGTGTGAAGTGAGAGGGTAAGGGAGAATGATTTGGTAAACAGAGAAGAGGTAGTAAAAGCTTTGTGGAAGAAGAAAGCCGGCAAGGCAGCGGGTTTGGATGGTATTACAGTGGAATGTATTAAAAAAAAAAAAGCGCTGTCTTGCCAGCTTTCATCTTCCGCATAGTTTTTACTATCTTCTCTTTGTTTACCAAATCATTCTTCCTAACCCGCTCACTTCGTACACCACCTCGACCAAAACACCCTATATCTGCCACTATATCATCTAACACATTCAACAAACCTTCAAAATACTCACTCCATCTCCTCACATCACCACTACTTGTTATCACCTCCCCATTAGCCCCCTTCACCGATGTTCTCATTTCTCCTCTTGTCTTACGCACTTTGTATACCTCCTTCCACAACATTTTTCTATTTTCCCTAAAATCTAAAGATACTCTCTCACCCCAGCTTTCATTTCCCTCTTTTTCACCTATTGCCCTTTTCTCTTAACCTCCTGCCTCACTCTTTTATACATCTCCCAGTCATTAGCACTATTTCCCCTGCAAAACTCGTCCAAATACCTCTCTCTTCTCATTCACTAACAATCTTACTTCTTCATCCCACCATTCACTACCCTTTCAAAGCTGCCCACCTCCCACGCTTCTCATGCCACAAGAATGTTTTGCTCATGCCATCAATGCTTCCCAAAATGCATCCCATTCTTCCCTACTCCCCTTACGTCCTTTGCTCTCACCTTTTTCCATATATATATATATATATATATATATATATATATATATATATATATATATATATATATATATATATATATATATATATATATATATATATACCAAACTCAGTCACCAGCTTCTGCAGTTTCTCACATGAATCAGCCACCAGCGCTGTATCATCAGCGAACAACAACTGACTCACTTCCCAAGCTCTCTCATCCACAACAGACTGCATATTTGCCCCTCTTTCCAAAACTCTTGCATTCACCTCCATAACAACCCCATCCATAAACATATTAAACAACCACGGAGACATTATACACCCCTGCCGCAAACCTACATCCACTGAGAACCAATCACTTCCCTCCCTTCCTACACGTACACATGCCTTACATCCTCGATAAAAACTTTTCACTGCTTCTAACAACTTGCCTTCCACACCATATATTCTTAATACCTTCCACAGAGCATCTCTATCAACTCTATCATATGCCTTCTCCAGATCGATAAATGCTACATACAAATCCATTTGTTTTTCTAAGTATTTTTCACATACATTCTTCAAAGCAAACACCTGATCCACACATCCTCTACCACTTCTGAAACCACACTGCTCTTCCCCAATCTGATGCTCTGTACATGCCTTCACCCTCTCAATCAATGCCCTCCCATACAATTCACCAGCAGTACTCAACAAACTTATACCTCTTTAATTTGAGCACTCACCCTTATCCCCTTTGCCTTTGTACGATGGCACTACGCACGCATTCCGCCAATCCTCAGTCACCTCACCATGAATCATACATACATTAAATAACCTTACCAACCAGTCAACAATACAGTCATCCCCTTTTTTTAATAAATTCCACTGCAATACCATCCAAACCTGCTGCCTTGCGGGCTTTCATCTTCCGCAAAGCTTTTACTACCTCTTCTCTGTTTACCAACTCATTTTCCCTAACCCTCTCACTTTACACACCACCTCGACCAAAACACCCTATATCTGCCACTCTATCATCAAACACATTCAACAAACCTTCAAAATACTCACTCCATCTTCTCACATCACCACTACTTGTTATCACCTCCCCATTAGCCCCCTTCACTGAAGTTCCCACTTGCTCCCTTGTTTTACGCACTTTATTTACCTCCTTGCAAAACATCTTTTTATTCTCCCTAAGATTTAATAATACCCTCTCACCCTAACTCTCATTTGCCCTCTTTTTCACCTCTTGCACCATTCTCCTGACCTTCTGCCTCTTTATTTTATACATCTCCCACTCATTTGCATTATTTCCCTGCAAAAATCGTCCAAATGCCTCCCTCTTCTCTTTCACTAATAATCTTACTTCTTCATCCCACCACTCACTATCCTTTCTAATCAACCCACCTCCCACGCTCCCACACTCCCCTTACCTCCTTTGTTCTCACCTTTTTCCATTCTGTACTCAGTCTCTCTCGGTACTTCCTCACACAAGTCTCCTTCCCAAGTTCACTTACTCTCACCACTCTCTTCACCCCAATATTCTCTCTTCTTTTCTGAAAACCCCTACAAATCTTCACCTTCGCCTCCACAAGATAATGATCAGACATCCCTCCAGTTGCACCTCCCAGCACATTAACATCCAAAAGTCTCTCTTTCGCGCGCCTGTCAATTAACACGTAATCCAATAACGCTCTCTGGCCATCTCTCCTGCTTACATACGTATACTTATGTATATCTCGCTTTTCAAACCAGGTATTCCCGATCACCAGTCCTTTTTCAGCGCATAAATCTACAAGCTCTTCACCATTTCCATTTACAACACTGAACACCCCATGTATACCAATTATTCCCTCAACTGCCACATTACTCACCTTTGCATTCAAATCACCCATCACTATAACCCGGTCTTGTGCATCAAAACCACTAACACACTCATTCAGCTGCTCCCAAAACACTTTTCTCTCATGATCTTTCTTCTCATGCCCAGGTGCATATGCACCAATAATCACCCATCTCTCTCCATCAACTTCCAGTTTTACCCATATCAATCTAGAGTTTACTTTCTTACACTCTATCACATACTCCCACCACTCCTGTTTCAGGAGTAGTGCTACTCCTACGCTTGCTTTTGTCCTCTCACTAACCCCTGACTTAACTCCCAAGACATTCCTAAACCACTACTCCCCTTTACCCTTGAGCTTCGTTTCACTCAGAGCCAAAACATCCAGGTTCCTTCTCTCAAACATACCACCTATCTCTCCTTTTTTCACATCTTGGTTACATCCACACACATTTAGACACCCCTATCTGAGCCTTCGAGGAGGATGAGCACTTCCCGCGTGACTCCTTCTTCTGTTTCCCCTTTTAGAAATCTAAAATATAAAGATATATATATATATATATATATATATATATATATATATATATATATATATATATATTTTTTTTTTTTTCATACTATTCGCCATTTCCCGCATTAGCGAGGTAGCGTTGAGAACAGAGGACTGGGCCCTTGAGGGAATATCCTCACCTGGGCCCCTTCTCTGTTCCCTCTTTTGGAAAAAAAAAAAAAAAAAAAAAAAAAAAAAAAAAAAAAAAAAAAAGTGAGAGGGGAGGATTTCCAGCCCCCCGCTCCCTCCCCTTTTAGTCGCCTTCTACGACACGCAGGGAATACGTGGGAAGTATTCTTTCTCCCCTATCCCCAGGGATAATATATATATATATATATATATATATATATATATATATATATATATATATATATATATATATATATATATATAGATATATATATATATATATATATATATATATATAGATATATATATATATATATATACATATATATATATATATATATATATATATATATATATATATATATATATATATATATATGCATATATATATATATATATATATATATATATATATATATATATATATATATATATATATATATATATATATATATATATATATATATATATATATATATATACATCTCATTTCCAGCACATCCATCCTCCTGCGTACAACTCTATCCATAGCCCACGCCTCGCAACCATACAACATTGTTGGAACCACTATTCCTTCAAACATACCCATTTTTGCTTTCCGAGATAATGTTCTCGACTTCCACACATTCTTCAAGGCTCCCAGAATTTTCGCCCCCTCCCCCACCCTATGATCCACTTCCACTTCCATGGTTCCATCCGCTACCAGATCCACTCCCAGATATCTAAAACACTTTACTTCCTCCAGTTTTTCTCCATTCAAACTTACCTCCCAATTGACTTGACCCTCAACCCTACTGTACCTAATAACCTTGCTCTTATTCACATTTACTCTTAACTTTCTTCTTTCACACACTTTACCAAACTCAGTCACCAGCTTCTGCAGTTTCTCACATGAATCAGCCACCAGCGCTGTATCATCAGCGAACAACAACTAACTCACTTCCCAAGCTCTCTCATCCCCAACAGACTTCATACTTGCCCCTCTTTCCAAAATTCTTGCATTCACCTCCCTAACAACCCCATCCATAAACAAATTAAACAACCATGGAGACATCACACACCCCTGCCGCAAACCTACATTCACTGAGAACCAATCACTTTCCTCTCTTCCTACACGTACACATGCCTTACATCCTCGATAAAAACTTTTCACTGCTTCTAACAACTTTCCTCCCACACCATATATTCTTAATACCTTCCACAGAGCATCTCTATCAACTCTATCATATGCCTTCTCCAGATCCATAAATGCTACATACAAATCCATTTGCTTTTCTAAGTATTTCTCTCATACATTCTTCAAAGCAAACACTTGATCCACACATCCTCTACCACTTCTGAAACCACACTGCTCTTCCCAATCTGATGCTCTGTACATGCCTTCACCCTCTCAATCAATACCCTCCCATACAATTTGCCAGGATTACTCAACAAACTTATACCTCTGTAATTTGAGCACTCACTCTTATCCCCTTTGCCTTTGTACAATGGCACTATGCACGCATTCCGCCAATCCTCAGGCACCTCACCATGAGTCATACATACATTAGATAACCTTACCAACCAGTCAACAATACAGTCACCCCCTTTTTTAATAAATTCCACTGCAATACCATCCAAACCTGCTGCCTTGCCGGCTTTCATCTTCCACAAAGCTTTTACTACCTCTTCTCTGTTTGCCAAATCATTTTCCCTAACCCTCTCTCTTTGCACACCACCTCGACCAAAACACCCTATATCTGCCACTCTATCATCAAACACATTCAACAAACCTTCAAAATACTCACTCCATCTCCTTCTCACATCACCACTACTTGTTATCACTTGTTATATATATATATATATAT